>NW_026693038.1:0-3172 GCF_021218885.2 Marmota monax | reverse complement strand
GTGCTGGCGAGGATGTGGGGAAAAGGGTACACTTGTACATTGCTGGTGGGACTGCAGATTGGTGCAGCCAATTTGGAAAGCAGTATGGAGATTTCTTGGAAAGCTGGGAATGGAGCCACCATTTGACCCAGCTATTCCCCTTCTTGGTCTATTCCCTAAAGACCTAAAAAGAGCATGCTACAGGGACACTGCTACATCGATGTTCATAGCAGCACAGTTCACAATAGCAAGACTGTGGAACCAACCTAGATGCCCTTCAATAGACGAATGGATAAAAAAAATGTGGCATTTATACACAATGGAGTATTACTCTGCATTAAAAAATGACAAAATCATAGAATTTACAGGGAAATGGATGGCATTAGAGCAGATTATGCTAAGTGAAGCTAGCCAATCCCTAAAAAACAAATGCCAAATGTCTTCTTTGATATAAGGAAAGTAACTAAGAACAGAGTAGGGACGAAGAACAGGAGAAGAAGATTAACATTTAACAGGGATGAGAGGTGGGAGGGAAAGGGAGAGAGAAGGTAAATTGCACGGTAATGGAAGGAGACCCTCAGGGTTATACAGTGGAGGGGGTAGAGAGAGAGGAGGGGAGGGGAGGGGAGAGGTGGGGAGGGGGGAGGGTGGATGATGGGAAAGGCAGCGGAGCACAACAGACACTAGTATGGCAATTTGTAAATCAATGGATGTGTAACTGATGTGAATCTGCAATCTGTGTATGGGGTGAAGGTGGGAGTTCATAACCCACTAGAATCAAAGTGTGGAATATGATATGTCAAGAAATTTGTAATGTTTTGAACAACCCACAATAAAAAATTAAAAAAAAAAAAAAATAGGGCTTGGGATGCCAGGCACTGTGGTGCACACCTGTGATCCCGGTGACTGGGGAGGCTGAGGCAGGAGGATCACGGGTTTGAGATCAGCCTTGGCAACTTAGAGAGGCCCCAGGCAACTTAGCGAGACCCTGTCTCAAAAAAATAAGGGGGGTTGTGGTGCGGCTCAATCACTATGCTCCCCTGGGTTCAATCCCCAGTACCAAAAAAAAAAAAGTGAGGGGTTGGCGGGTGGAGAGGTAGCTCAGTGGTAGAGCACCCCTGGGTCCAATCCTCAGTAAAGAAAAGAAACGAAAAGATCTGTAATGCCAGCAACTTGGGAGGCCGAGGCAGGGTTATCATAAATTCAAGTCCAGCTTCAGCAATTTGTGAGGCCCTAAGCAATCTGGTGAGAACCTGTCTCAAAAAGGGCTGAGGATGTGGCTCGGTGGTAAAGTGCCATTAGGTTCAATCTCCCAGCACCAAAGGAAGGAAGGAAAGAAAGAATGAAGGCAGGAAAAAACAAACGGAAACTTATTTGTACTAACTTAGTGATGTAATGTTTTCAGCATTTAGGGAAAGGTAAGAACCACAGGCTGAGAGGTCAGAAAGCCTCATGGAGGACAGAGATTAAGGACAGGTCTAATAATAGTAGATAAATAATCCCGTGTTAGTAAGGGAGTGTCAGCTGGGTCAACATTACATGAGTCCCCATAGCAAATCTTAAGGGTACATTGACATTTGCTCTTTGGCCCTCCTTAAAAACTCTGAATTCAGGGCTGGGCATATAGCTTAGTGCTAGAGCACTTGCCTAGCATGTGCAAAGCCCTGGGTTTGATCCCCAGCACTGCAACAAAAAACAAAACAATTTTTAAGATGACTCTGAAGTTAAGATGTGATTGGTTTTGGCCATGGTTTTTCCCAAAGCACATAACATCTTCAGTTTCTCCTCCCAGGTAGCAGTTAAAACACCATTCAGAATGTCCATCTTCCACCACTCTCTAATTGCCAGTGCTAAAAGAGCCACGTCGCAGAATACATCCACTTCAGCAGATGGTAGTGTGCAGTTTGACCATGCAGAGAGCTTTACTGGTGCAGAGTACATGGTCCAGGGGACTACAACAGTCTCTTTGGTTGAGCACTCACTTGTAAGAGCACCAAAGCTCTCTACTTCCTCAACCTCCTTTACTCTCCTACGATTTGACTTGTGCTCCCTCCACACCACTGAAACTCTTTCCACCATGTTCAGTGTTTATCCTCCTTAACTGTTCTGGAGCATTCCCCATTGTTGATGGGTTCTAGAATCTCCTCTTTTGACTTTCCAATTCTCCTATTTATCTGGCTGTTCTTTTGTAGTCTTGCCCCATGTCATTGTCCTCCTCAGCCTCTCCTTAAGTGTTATTATTTGCCAAGGTTTTATGATTGGGCTTGTTTTCTTCATCAAATGCTTCTCTTTGGATGATTTCATTTACTCCTAAAGCTTCCCCACCACCTCTTCTGAGGATTCTTCAATCTGTATCTGCTGCCCAAATCTCTTCCAAAGTTGAGGGAAGGAGGGGGAAAGCCCAGTGGATTTCAACACACCTTTGTTATATACTTATTTATTTTAAATCTCCAGCTCTGCAAAATTAATGAAAATAGAGTTCATTCTTTTTTTATTTTCTTTTCTTCCTTCCCTCCTTCCCTCCCTCCCTTCCTTTCTTCCTTTCTTTCTGTTTTGGGGATTGAGCTCAGGGGCGCTCAACCATTGAGCCGCATCCCAGCCCTTTTTTGTATTTTATTTGGAGACGGGGTCTCGCTGAGTTGCTTAGTGAGGCTGGCTTTGAACTTGTCATCCTCCTATCTTAGCCTCCCAAGCTGCTGGAATTACAGGTATACACCATTGTGCCCGATAGAGTGCTTTCATTTTATAATGTACTATAAATATGTTTTAGTCAAAACCTTGGAGCTGAAGATTAGGCCATTAGATGTAGGGGGAAAGTCTACTCCTTAACCTCCTTATCATTGTAGTGTTTTCATTGTAAATCAATTAGCCAAATCATGCATACAGTATTTTGTTAGAAAAAGTCTGGCTTTTTAATAAAAAAAAATTAATATGTATTTCAAGAAATACATATTAAAATCATTGAGAAACAAAGTATAGAACATATGCTATAAAACTGACAATTAAAAGAGTCACACTTAAATTAATATAGGTATAATTAACATCCATTTTATAATAGTTAAAAAACAAGAATAAATTTATACATCTAGGGCTGGGGTTGTGGCTCAGGAGTAGAGCACTCGCCTAGCACATGTGAGACCCAGGGTTTGATCCTCAGCATCACATAAAAATAAATAAAAAAAAAAAAAAAAAA
>NW_026693037.1:0-5000 GCF_021218885.2 Marmota monax | reverse complement strand
CAGGGTGTCTTGATATATCAATTGGTTTCCTCAGGGGCTGCATGAGTTTTAATGAACTAACCAAAGGGAATTAATAATTTTTTTAAATTGCATTGCTGAGATTGAGCTATTTCCCTGTTGACATATAAGAGCTAAAGGAAAGTGTCAATAATCCAAACACCAGAGACAACTCTCAGTCTCTGTTCAGGAAAAAAAATATTAGTTGAATTCTTGGAATTTTTTACTGCTTTTTTTACTAAAAAGTCAATAGTCCTAACAGATTCTGAAGTTAAGTAATATAGTAGTTTTAGACTTCAGACACAATGAAGAAATTTCATTCAAGAAAAAAAAAACTGCATTATTTTTGCAGAAGCATGCATGTAGTCGTATTGCTGATGAATATGAATGTTATCTTTTGAGACAATGTTAATATGTTTGAATTTGGAATCATTAACTAAGATTATCCCTGAGAATAAGTTTCTTCAAAAGCATATAACCATACTTTCTCTAAATCTGAGACATTTCAATTTAAGAAATTAGGAATTTAGGAGTATTGGGGGAAAGTGGAAGGCAAAGCTTTCATGGTTACTTATTTAGCAAGATCTGCCAGGAGTGGGGTGGGGGATTGGGGTTTGCTGTGTTGAGAAGGAATTCCCTAATAAAAAAAAAACTATAAACTCATCCTTATTCAGGAAATAAGAATGTCTTTCTCTCTTGCTATTGGGTTATCATCTTTATTTGTGATGTTTTGATACCCTTTTTGAGAATCAGAATCCAGTCCCACTCCCCCTGTGTTGAAGATGGAACACCGGAGAAACCCTAAGGCAAGAGCAAAAAGAAAAGGATAGAACAGAGAAAGAGGGCCCAAAGCTCCTCCACAGAGGACAGGGTCCAAGTTGGTGCCCCAGGAAGTGGGGGTGTCCTCCCCTTTCATAGATTTCAGATTTCCTTTGTTCTCCTGCCCCCCTCCTCCCATTCTGTCTAGTAGACCAGCAACCAAAAGGTGGAGTAATCCAAGAATAGAAGGAAGCCACCCAGGGGCTATACTCAGGGGCTACAGATTAAAACTCCTTGCAAGGAGGAAAAATTACCTAGAGGCACGTAACTTTGGCAACAGGTTGGAGGAGGAGAAAGTAATCTTGAATCAGCCCCCATCTTCCTGACTTGATCACTCATTACCTACATTGACTATCCTTTTGCATCACCACCCCCCAGTTTCACTTGCAAACTATTGATGCAATTATTTCCCAATTGTATCCACACCTCTGATTGTGTGGCTTTGCAGATACTCTCATCAAGAGTTTAATTTTCCCACCCTTAGACTTTGTATTCATTTTGACTTGCTTGGGCTAACTAAATGAAATATTCACTATTCACCTCAGCCCCTCGTCAGGGCCTTAAAAGCCCTTGAATACTTCTGCATTGCCTTTTACAAGTCTGATCAGCTGCTATTTTAAAAATCTCACTTAATGCATACTTCCAACATCAATCTAAAAGAGAAGCAGATGTTGAAGGTGACATCACTGAAAATAAATGGAAAAATCATATAAATCCAGAAGAAAAAAATGGAGAAGGCCTCAATTTCAAAATATTTGGGCAACCCCAAAAGTTCATGTCTCCTAAGAAAGAAAGCAGTGATTCAAATTTATAGCATTATTCTCAGAATATATGAAAACTGTGGCTCAGAGAAGTAAAGGAAATTACTAAAAATTCCTTAGCTCATAATTTCAGATACTACAGTCTCAAAACTATCAAATTTCAAAACAAGGTTTTTAAAAACTCTAAAGATTTTTTACATTTAGTTTAGAATATCTTATTTTTAAAGTAATCTAATTAGCCCTTTTCTAAAAAATGAAAAATGTGGCTATGATTTTTTTTCAATCTATTTTACATTGAAAAAAATACCAGGTTATAGATACCTGGTATCCTTCTACCCACCAAAATTGTAATTATCACATTTTTTCTAAGGGATTAGCAGGTGGGATTGCTACTAGAACTTGGTATTAAAATTTTACCATTTTATACCAATGCTGATATAAGTTTTCAAAAAAAAAGGATTTGCAAAACTAAAACTGTAGGCATCAGGCAAAATATGAGTCAGAGATTTGAGAAATGACATAATACTTTATAAAATATGTTAGTTGCCTTCAAGATCAATTAATTATTCCAAAATTATAAAATAAATTATACCCTAAAATATAATAAAAGAGGAAAAGAGAACAATAGTATGTATGAGTCTTATTCATTGGTTAAACATTGTCCCCTGTATGTTTTTGTTTGTGCTTTGCTCGTTTCATTATTTTTTTCAAGAAAAATATGAAAGGTTTTCATTGTCTTACATGAGACTGGCAAAAACTGGATAGGCTCATTTGTTCTGGAAAATGGACATCTTAATAAATATCTGTGCCATACTGCTATGGTAACCACATTTAGAGAACAACTGCATTTCCTTGAGAATAGAAATTATGTTTGTTAAGTATTGCAAAACAATACCACATTGTTTGCTAATAATATTCTATCAGGTAGGGATCAAGGAAAGTGACAGAATAATTTCTAATTAACTTTTTATGAAGATGATACTGAAGTTCTGACATTGGTGTTTCTAATGTTTCCAAGGAGTTTGTGAAGAGATATTTATGGAACATCTTTTGTACTTACAGAGCTGAGTAAGAGATATAAGGGCAGTAAGACAAGTTCCACAAGAAGCTCAAAATCTTAGAGAGATCCACAGATAACAGCAAGATGAGGGAAGAAACTTAAAGTGCCATTGGGAAGGGACAAAGAAAAGTCTATGAAGAATTATACCTTCAGTAGCCTTAGAACAAATTGAGAAGCATTTGTTCAAGAAAAACTACTAAATCATTGGCACCAACATATAATATATATAATAATTATAATAATTTTGTAAAAATATACTATAATCTCCCCGGAGCATGCTTCCTGGAGCATAGCTTCTTCTATAATGGCAAGCAAGCCATGAGAGCCAGCTGCTTTGGTGCCGTAGGGGCTCACTAGATTTGGAGCCAATAGTAGAGAAATTTCATCCTCAGATGCATAGTCATAATCAATAGCAATCTCTAAGAGACAGACAAGCCAAGTGCACAACTAAACTAGGGTTGCAACCCTGTTGGGGCAAGTTATAGAACAGCCAGATATTTAACAGGGAGATTCAAGTAATGAGATAGCAATGGGAAATCTTAATAAGTTCCACATAGCCCTTGAGGTCCAGAAAGCTGTGTTCATGCACAAGGCTGTGTGCATGCACAGACAAAGCCAGATAGGGTCCTAGCCATCCACTTGTGCCAAAGGAACATGACACCATGCATACATGCAGAGGAAATACAAGAGGATCCAATGTAAAGCGCTAAACTGAGATTTGCATATATTCCCAACCCATGTAAGATGCACATACAGGTTCCATATAGTAGGTTTACTTGTTCAAATAGTTTGGATACAACCTCTATTCAATGACTGCTTGAGTTGTAATGTTACGGGAGTAACTATTAAGTAGCTGGGTTTTATAACAAAAAATAAAAGTGATTTTGAACAGAGACATGAATGGATACACAATGAGGGAGAAACAAACCACACAGCTTGAATTCAAGTATATTAATGCTTACATTTTCCTAAAACATCAGAATCCATAGTTGCTATATTATTTAAAATACATATTTTTCAATAAAATTATGAAAGATATGCAAAATAATAAGAAAGTAATCAGTAGCCTAGACAAGAACAGCAAACAAAAACTATCTTTTGGGGGATAGGATACAGATATTTGATTAAAGGCACTATTATAATTATACCCAAAGAAATAAGGAAACCTTCATCTATTGGGATATAATTAAAACCTTTATTTATTGGGATATAGTTCACATAGTATATAATTCACCCACATTGTTGTGATATAGTTCTCACAGTACTGGGATATAGTTCACATAGTATATAATTCACCCACTTTAAGTGTACAATTCAATAATTTTTAGTTTATTCACAAATATGTACCACCATCACCAAAATAATCAGTTTTAGAATAGTTTTATCCCCATACATATTATATCCTTTAAGTAAAATAACCTTCTATCTCCCATTCCACACAGCAGTTCTAAGATTTTTTAATCTGATTTTTATTCTAAACTCATCTATTCTGGCCATTTCATATAAATGGAATCATATTATATCTGAGTGTTTTTAGTTGACTTCCTACATTTAGAAGATTTCCAGGGTACATCCATGTTTATCTTAGGAGAAAGCATACACATTATACCATACTTCTCTTCATTCCTTTTGTGGCCTAACAATATTCCATTGTATAGCTATGCCTAATTATATTTAACCATTCATCAGACAATGTGCTTTCGGGTGTTTTTACCTTTTAAATATTATGAATAAAACTCTACAAACATCCACACACAAGTTTTTGTGTGAATAAATTTATGTATATATAAAAATTTCTCTCTCAGGTATGTACATAGAAGTATAATTGCCACAAGGCTATGTTTACCTAATACTTAAACTAAAACTCCTAGATTGTTTTCCAAAGTGTTTGTACTACTGGTAGTGTATACCAGCAGTGCACAAGGGTTCTGATCTCTCCCTATTTTCACCAATGCTTGTTTTTTATCCAAATTTTTTATTCTGGACATTCTAATGTGTATGAAGGGGTCTCTCATTATGATTTTGATTTGCATTTCCTTGATAATTAATGATGCTGAGCATCTTTTCATGTGCAGATTGCTTATTCATATATCTTCTTCGGTAAAATAGCTATTCATTCAGATCCTTTGCCATTTTTTAATTGGGCTATTTATTTTTTATTATTGAGTTATATGAGTTATTTGCATAGATTAGAATAAATAGTTCTTCAGATATGTGATGATATGTAATTTGTAATTATTTTTTCCTTTCTGAGGGTTGTCTTTTCATGTTCTTGATAAAGTCTTAAAACATAAAATTTTTCATTTTTTTCTCTCATGTTTAAAAAAATGGCTTTATTGAAGTATAATTGACATACTAAACTG
>NW_026693036.1:102500-184781 GCF_021218885.2 Marmota monax | reverse complement strand
TGTTCCAAGAGGTCCCTATGTTTGTCATTTCTTAGATGGGTGCACACCATCCAAATGTGACCCAAACTCACAAATCAGCTGTCAGGTAGTCGTGAAGGCAAAGACATAGGAAAGTAATCTCAACTTTCAAAATATTTTTACTTGTAAAAATATTAGAATCAAATCTTTTGTGACTATAATACTATAAAATCATTTACCTTATTCAAACTCTCTTAAATAGCAAATTATATGTTATGATTATTGCTATTTTCTTTTTATGGAAGTTCTCTGATTATTTTGGCCCAAAGCTGTCTTTGTGATTTACTAAATTTTGTCAGGCTACACAAAATAAGATGTAGCTAGAAATGCAGAGAATGGATATCTTTCTTTCAAATCTAATGAGAAAAATCTCAATTTGTAGACATTATACATGTTTTCTTATTTACCAAGGACAAATAAAGAAATTTTAGTAAGAAAATCAGAAAATAATTATAAAAAAAACATAAATTCACAGAGATAAATTGTGTCTTATTTAAAAAGCTTTAAAAGGGGAATGTCTAAGACAAAGGATCCACAATACTGTTTATTTTGTCTTTGAAGATTCTTAAATAATGACTTCATTTTTAAGATTCAGATAAATATATCTCTACTTTTTAACACTGCAGTGATTATTTCTAGAAATGTTAATTTCACAAATTCCTACTATAATCAATCTTATCTCCATAATCATTTCTTCTTTGTTTAAAACTTTATTCAATTAAATACTGTCTTGCATAGCTTCTTTTCTGAGTGGAAGTTTTATATTTCCAATTACCTTGCACACTCTGGGCATAAGAACACTTAGTCATTAAACATGAGCTATTTGAATCAGCCAAAGGTTTTAATTCCAACTCATTTTCTTACTTTTTATGTGAACTTTGACTATCCTCTCTTGGTTTTAATATTCTCAACATAAATACACCTGCACCTAAGTTTAGTCAAAATTAAATTGGTTGAAGAATGTAAAGTACCTTATCAAAAACACAGTAGTTATCTATCTATTGTGTGAGTGATACCAAGCCACACTTGATCTAAGACCTTTTTCAGAGATTCTTACAGTGCATTGAATGACACATTTCAGTAATTCCTACTTGTAAACATTCAAACTTAGTACTAGTAAAACACTAACAACAACAACAACAAAACTACAAATGAATAATCTACAATTATGTAGATTATTCATTTATACAAAAAAATGCAAACTTCAAATTGTGTCACTAAACCTGATTTTTTTTAAATTATTTTTTATTGGTTGTTCAAAACATTATAAAGCTCTTGACATATCATATTTCATACATTAGATTCAAGTTGGTTATGAACTCCCAATTTTACCCCAAATACAGATTGCAGAATCACATCGGTTACACATCCACATTTTTACATAATGCCCTATTAGTAACTGTTGTATTCTGCTACCTTTCCTATCCTCTACCATCCCCCCTCCCTCCCCTCCCATCTTCTCTCTCTACCCCATCCACTGTAATTCATATCTCTCCTTGTTTATTTTCCCATTCCCCTCACAACCTCTTATATGTAATTTTGTATAACAATGAGGGTCTCCCTCCATTACCATGCAATTTCCCTTTTCTCTCCCTTTCCATCCCACCTCATGTATCTGTTTAATGTTAATCTTTTCTTCCTGCTCTTCCTCCCTGCTCTGTTCTTAGTTGCTCTCATTATATCAAAGAAGACATTTGGTATTTGTTTTTTAGGGATTGGCTAGCTTCACTAAGCATAATCTGCTCTAGTGCCATCCATTTCCCTGCAAATTCTATGATTTTGTCATTTTTTAGTGCTGTGTAATACTCCATGGTGTATAAATGCCACATTTTTTTTATCCATTCATCTATTGAAGGGCATCTGGGTTGGTTCCACAGTCTAGCAATTGTGAATTGTGCTGCTATGAACATCGATGTGGCAGTATCCCTGTAGTACACTCTTTTAAGGTCTTCAGGGAAAAGTCCAAGAAGGGCAATAGCTGGGTCAAATGGTGGTTCCATTCCCAGCTTTCCCAGGAATCTCCATACTGTTTTCCAGATTGGCCGCACCAGTTTGCAGTCCCACCAGCAATGTACAAGAGTACCCTTTTCCCCACATCCCCTCCAGCACTTGTTGTTGTTTGACTTCATAATGGCTGCCAATCTTACTGGAGTGGAGAAATGCAAATCAAAACCACCCTAAGATACCATCTCACTAAACCTGATTTTAATTATCAGCTTATGAATTCTGTAAAATGCCTAATTGCTTTGGTCACACATGATACCACAGAGCTGCAGGTTCTCCTGGCCACCCCCATGGAAAATGACTTTTCTACAGGCCTTTCTTCCATGAAGTGCTCCATTAAGTGTCATTCCTCAGGGTTTTGGCAGAGATCTATCTATCTTTCTGTATTATGCCAATTAAAAAAATTTTATTATGTTTGAGAGGAAAAGATACATATAAGAGACTATGGGGAGTTTTCATATTCTCACTCACAATATCTTCTGAAATTATATCTGAGTTAAATTTGCTCCATCCTTCTGGACCATGCTTTTATTTCTTCTCTGTCTCAACTGGGTATGCCAGGTCTCTTGCCTTGCCAGGACTCTAACACACAAAAATACAGCGTCTGTTACATTTCAGTGAGGCTATTTCAGTGTCCTTTTTTTATGCCAATTATCTTGTCTCACGTTGTGCCCAGGTAAAAGTTCTCTCCAGAAAGCCATCAGGGTGATTTATTTAAAGTGTAATTCCAAACAAATTGCTCTGGCTAGGATTCCCCATATTATATTCAATAAAAGTGGTGGAAGTGGGCTTCTTTGTCTTGTTTCAGATTTTATTGGAGGAAACTTTTCAAATTTTCCCTGTTGACTGTGATGTTGGCTATGGGTTTCTCATAATGGACCCTTATTGTATTGAAGTAAATTCTTTGTATATGTAATTTGCTGAGAGTTTTAATCAAGAAGGAATGTTAAATTTTATCAAGTGCATTTTCTGCTTCTATTGGAATCATACAAGTTTTCCGATTTTGATTTTTTCAGCTAATGTATTTTACTATGATAGTGTTAATATGTTTATTGGGTTACATAGGTTGAACCACTAATGCTTGAATCCCTTTTACACACAGTGAATGATGTTCATAATGTGCTATGCAGTTCAGTTTGCTAGGATTTTTCTAAAAGATGTTAAACATAGATATTGTTCTGGAGATATTTTTTATTTTATGTGTGTGTGCATGTGTGTGCACATGTGCTTGTCTCTTTTGGATTTGATATCAGGGTAATTCTGGATTCTTTGAAAAGAATTGGCACTACAATTGGCATGTTTAGCAGAATTCAGCAATGAAATCATTATGTCTTGGGCTTGTTTCTGATTTTGTTTTTTGGGGGTGTACTGGGGATTGAACTCAGGGGCACTCAACCACTGCCCCATTCCCAGCCCTATTTTGTATTTTATTTAGAGACAGGGTCTCACTGAGTTCTTAGGGCCTCACATTTGCTGAGACTGGCTTTGAACTCGTGATCTTCCTGCCTCAGCCCCCTGAGTCACTGGGATTACAGGCTTGAGCCACCACACAAGGCTTTTCTGATTTTTTGAAGTCACACTTTTTATTACTGATTCAATTGCTTTGCTAATTATTGTTCCATGGAGGTTTTATATTTCTTCATGAATCAGTTTTGGTGGGTTTTATATATCCATAAATTATCTATTTCTTCTAAGTTTTTCAATTTGTTGGCATATATTTGTTCAGAACAGTCTCTAAATGATCTATATGCTTCTGTGGTATCAGTTGTAATTTGTTTATAAACTCTTATTTTATTTGAGCTTTTTAAAAGTCTAATTAAAAACAATTTGTCAATTTTATCATTTTAAAACACCAACTCTTCATTTTGTTGATTTTTTGTGTGTGTTTAGTCACTAACTTATTTCTGCTTTGATTCTATTACTTTTTTCCTACTAACTTTGAATTTAGTTTGTTCTTGTTTTTCTAGCTTCTTGAGATGTGGTAATAGGTTGTTTATTTGAGAGTTTTCTCTTCTTTGATGTAGGCATTAATTGCCACCAACTTCTCTCTTAGTACTGATTTCACTGTATCCTGTGGGTTTTCATATGTTGTGTTTGTATTCTCATTTTGCTCAAGAAATTTTAAAATCTCTCATTGACCCACTGGTTATTCAGGAGCATGTTGTTTAATTCCACTGTATTTATAGTATTTGGAAGTTTATTCTGTTTTGATTTAGAGTTTGATTACACTGTGGTGAGAAAAGTTATTTTATGTGCCCTCCCCCTTTTTATTGCTTAAGGCTTGTTTTGTGCCTAATATATGATCTCAACATGTACTTACTTTAAAAATGTCAACCTTTAACTGCTACAATCTTTATGCCCATTTCCTATGTCCTTCATAATATTGTATAAATGTGAAGAAGGTCCAGATTGAGAGAGATCATATCCTTGGGGAATGGGAAAGAACCAAAAAAAAAAAAAAAAACTGTAAATGGGTACCATCGCACATTTCATGTGTTCTTTCTGATCTATTTTCTAAACAGAATGGAAAATTATTATTTCCCAAATCAGTGGCTGCATACCATATGTTTACAGGTGTTGCACTAATATCTAGGAAAAAAATAGCATATAACACAGCAGCTATGACTGGGGCTCCAGCTAGATTGACAGGTGGATAGTCGGATAATGTAGTATCATCCTTCAGAGTCATTCTGGTTTCCTCAGAAGCCGGATGGTAATTTGTTTTCAACAAATGTGGAGGGTTCCACATCTGTATCCTTTAGGCTATAGAGGATGGAGTAATGTTTGCCATTGTACTCCATGATGTTGAATTACTTAGTTTATTACATTTTGGGGCTAGTTATAGAAGCTTCCACTTGGTATTACATTCTGAGAGTTTTTATTAGGTCCAGGAGCCTAATGTGAGAATTGAAACAACTACAAACTATGCAAATCCTAATCACATATTCTGAAACCATTGTTTGCTATACTCATTATCTGGCCTCAAATGTCTCCAGTCTACTAGAAGAGTGTGATGGGGTTTCAAATCTCTAGTATTAAAGTCAATTTAGACCTTCAGAAAAACAGTATTCTAAATGTTTGGGCCCTTCCTTATCTCCATCAGAATTATCCAAGTAAATGTTCACAAGTCACTCTTTGGAGCAGGCTAGAGTAATCACTGTTTTGGATGGTATTACAGGAAATCACATTCCTTGCAGCAAAATTATTCTAAACTTGAAATGAGCTCAAGTTTTGAATCTTGGCAGAAAATGTTTTCTTTTTAGAAAACAGCAATTAAAGGTCGTATAACCTTTATTTGTCCTGTTGTATAAGCTGAATAATACTTCTCTGCCTGTGTATTTTGCACATATGGGCACTGTTTTCTGCTTACTGTCTCCATAAATATCTGTGGGATAGCTAGGCATCTTGACTGTTAATCTAATTCTGCTACTCATTACAATAATTGCATCCACCTGGCTTCTGGTGTCTAAGCACACCCTCTATGGTTTGGGGTTCTCTCATTTCTATTTCTATTTGTGTTATTGCTCCTAGTTCTGTTACTGCCTGTCCTTCCATCAGTTCTGGCTTACTGATGAAAAGGAAAATAACTACTAAATACTTTAATGTCATCGTTGCCCCTCTTACTAATGTACAATTTAATGATGCTGTTTCTTATGGTTTTGGCAAATTGTTGGTTTCTCCACATCTTTCTGTGGGATGTAATTATCTGGCTAGAGTTCCCACCCATGTACAATTAATCACTCAAATAGCCCCATTTCCCTGAACTTTTGAAACTGTCTACTGCCTGCAATGGGAATGTGGCCATCTTCCCTTCATTTGGCATATTCATTGCTTTTCCAGTTTCTGGAATCTATCCTAGTAGTTAGTTCATACCATCTTGTATGGCCCATGATAGGGTATTAAAATTTATATCTTACAAATTTCTCTTAGGTAAACTCTCCCATATTTAAACAATTCTCTCTGTAGGTCAAGAATTCTCAAAATTAAATCCTATTTATTTTCTTCCAGCTCCTTCTAATTCATGCTGACTAGTTCTTTTGAGATATAGCATCTTTCCTTTCTCATGATACTCTGCAAATTCTCAGCTAAGTCATGTCTTGACTTAATATTACTTATGTCTAGTGTGTACCTGGGAAGATGAGGCCCATCCTGAGTGGAAAAATGTTTTCATAGGATAGAAATTTCTTCATTGTGATTGAGGGAGGAACAAAAGTACATGAGCCACATTTTTTAAGCCCCCAAGTTTAGAGTTTTCCAGTATTTCAAAATTTTCTCAAGCACCCACCTAATCATACACATCTCAATTATTGGGGTTCCATTGTTTCCCAAACTGAATTTTGATACTACATAACAGATAGTCCTTGGTTGGTCAATAATTATTTCTAGTGTTTGAGTATTCTAGATATTATATGCTAGGACTGACCCACATCATTCTCCATACCCTGTGCTAAAAGATGAGAAATTATTCTTTGTTGAATCTTTATTTTAGTATTTGTTAAAAAGGATTTATGAAAAATAGGGTAGAAACAAGGGATGAATGGGAAAAGGGAGTTTGAAGGAAGGCACTAGAGAATGTAATCAATCAAACTATATTGTATGCATTGCATATGTCAATATTCACGAAAAAACTCACAATTCAGCCAGGTGCAGTGATGCATGCCTGTAATCTCAGGGGCTCAGGAGGCTGAGGCAGGAGGATTGCAAGTTCAAAGCCAGCCTCAACAATAGTGAGGCACTAAGTAACTCAGTGAGACCCTGTCTCTAAATAAAATACAAAATAGGCCTGGGGTTGTGGTTCAGTGGTTGAGTGCCCATGAGTTCATTCCCAGGTATCCCCCACAATTCTATGTAATTAATGTGTGCCTATAAATAAAGAAGGTTCTGTGTTCATCAGTTTTTTGTTGCTGTGATCAAAAGACATCACAGCAAAAGTAAAAGAAGGAAAAGTTTGTTTTGAGCTCATGCCTTCAGAGTTCAAAGGACAGCTGCCTCCTTTGCTCTGGGCCAGAAGAAGGTGAAGCAGAACATGATGGCAGATGAACTTGGCAGAGGAAAGCTGCTAGACTCATGGAAGTGGGAAGGAGAGAGAGAGAGAGAAGGAATAAGGAAGACAAGATATTATCCCCAGGGGCATGACCCCTGTGACCCTCCTTCTCCAGCCATACCTTCCCTAGATACAGTTGCCTCCACAGTAAAGCGGTCCTTCCAAATTATTAATCCATCAATGTATTGATTTACTGCTATGTTTAAAATTATCATAATCTAATAATTTTACCTCCGCACATTGTTGCATTAACACAGAAGGTTTAGGGGGACACATCATGTCCATACCACAATGTGATCTATTTTAATATTTTTCTGAATATTTTTGAACCACATTTTTCTAAGCATTCTTGAACTATTATGTATAGAGACAGTATGAAAATTTTCATATGCTTTAAATTCTGTTCATATTTGTAAAAATCTGTTTCAGGATGTAGATAGCTATATTTTGGTAGTAGTTTTCTAATTTAATTTTATATTTATTCTTTTGCCAGTAATAGAAACTCAATATTATTTTTAGAAGTAGAATGGTGTACTATATAAATTCAAAGAGGACTTTAAATTATATTGCATTGCCTATAGAACAACTGAGGCCATCAGACTTATATTCCATTTGCTAGTTTATTTTTGGTGTGCTTTAACTGGTTTGCTTTGAATTTTATTTCCACATGTAATTTAAATCTCACAATAAATTTGTTTGCATTAGTTTAAAATTCAATATTTATATTTCTCACCTACTTGTACTTTTTTATGATTGACATTCCACACTCTATTATTAAAATCCTGTCTTGAACATTATTCTTCTATCTAATGAATTCTTCTGATCTATTTTAAAATGTGAAAGTTTTTGCTGGTCATTAATTCTCTTTGGTTTTGTTTATTTTTGAACATGCCCTTTATCCCACCTTTGTATTTCAAAGGTATATTTATTGCCTATATAAATTCTGTATCAGAATTAAATTTGCCAGCACTTTAATGATACGATGGCAATTTCCGTTGTTTTTAATTATTTCTTGAGAAGTTAGCTTGCAATCTGTTTCTCCTTTGAAGATAAAAGTGTCTATTTTTGGCCTTTTTATTTTGAGATTATACTGTTTTCCTTTGGTTGTGAGAACTATTATTATGATAGAGCTTAGTGTTTATACTTCTTTGAGTTTATAGTTTCTTTAACTTGAATCTGGGGTTTTATGTCTTTTTGTTATTTTGGAAAATAATGTGACAATATTTCATCATAATTCATTGTTTTGTTTTGAGTCTTTCCCTTTTTGTTAAAAAATATCATAAAAGAAATTTGCTTTCATTTTATGAATATTGATAAGGCTATCTGTTTAAGGAGGAAGTTACATGGACTAATTTATGCTTTTAAATATATGTATATTTCTATCCCATAAGTCTCTGAACTTACCTATATTATTTTTTTTAAAGAGAGAGAGAGAGAGAGAGAGAGAGAGAGAGAGAGAGAGAGAGAGAGAGAGAACTTTTTAATATTTATTTTTTTAGTTTTCGGCAGACAAACATCTTTGTATGTGGTGCTGAGGATCGAACCCAGGCCGCACGCATGCCAGGCGAGCGCGATACCGCTTGAGCCACATCCCCAGCCCACCTATATTATTCTTTCTAGTTCTCTGTGTACTTCAATTTTTATATTTGTTATTGAAATTCTGAGTTCTCTAATCTATTAAGCCCATGTCACAAGCCCATCCTTAATTTCCTTTAATGTATTACTGATATTTATAATCTTCAAGGATTATTATGGATTAAATTGACTTGATATATATCCATATTCTCTAATTTATTGTTATAATACTCCAGTTATTTTAAAGTCCAGATCAAATAACATTAATAACTTGATAATATGTGGATAATCTTTAATATGTCTTTTTATTTCTCACCGTTTTAGTGGTCATTCTAAAAGTTTTCTTGACATACTTAATACACATTATTGAATGTTATGTATGGTGCATATAAAAATTATTCAGATGTAGTTGCTATCACCTCCCTTGATGAACATTTAATTTCCCTTTGCCATGTAGAATAGAAACTATTAAATAACATTGATCATCTTAAAACTAATTTTAGGCTTTGTTGAATCTGGTCTCTTTGTTGTTGTTGTTGTTAATTTTGCTTTCAACTCTAGGGCATAGTTCTTTCTCTTACAGCATAGGCCTACCTCCTCAGGCATAACACTATCTAGTCTTTAGGAGCAGAGGTGTTTTCCAGGGTCTGTCTATTCAAGAAGCCTCTCTTCTCTTTAGTAGGTAAGACTTTTTCCAGTTTCATTTTGCTGATCTTTTGCTCAACTGCTATGCCCTCTGATAAGAATTAGAAAAAGCCACAAGAGAATAATTGCTTCTCTTTTCTTTAGGATCATGATCTCTCAAGTGCTCACGCTGTCTTCGTGTTCTCTGATGATTTCAAAATCAGTTTCAAATAGAGTATACAGCTTTTGTACTCAAATACATAACTCTGTGGGACAGTTTTTTTTTTTTGTTCCCTGAATCAACTAATCTATCATGTTTAAAAGGAGAGAACTGCAACTGTAACAATATGAAGAAAGAATGTACCACATAGAAAGAAATCTGAGTACAAGAACATCAATGAATTTTGAGAGAGGCATCTGTTGTTAAGGTATTAGGCCATGGTAACCAGAATAGAGTTGATAAGTTTTGATACACGAACTTGGAAAATAATCTTATAAACATTATACTAATAGGAAATTTGTTTTGAGCCAGGAGGATCATGAGTTCAAAGCCAGCCCCAGCAAAAGTGAGGCTCCACGCAACTCAGTGAGACCCTGTTTCTATACAAAATACAAAATAGAATTGGGGATGTGGCTCATTGGTCGAGTGCCCCTGAGTTCAATCCCTGGTAACCCACCCCTCATAAAAGAAATTTGTTTTCAGTCTATGAATATTGATAAGGCTGTTTAAGGAAGGAGTTACATGGACTAATTTATACTTTTAAAAGTATCAGTTTCTTCTTTTATACAAGGTGGAATAACAGGAGCTGGGATTGCTCTCAAGGTTGAAACAACAAAATGGATGAATATGGTTTTAAAGTCATTTGACATTAGACAATGAAGGACAGTGGTCCTTGAATGCCAGGAAATAAAGAGAGGATCTCTACAATTGCTGCAGCTTACTGTGTGAGAGGGTGAAGCAAGGGGTGGGGGCTAACCTAGTTAGGACTCAGGGATCTTCCTGAGTCAAAAGTTCTGAAGTGAATCTAGCAAGGCCAAAGAAGATAGAGTTCACAGAGCAGAGTTCAGGTGGGTGAAAGCTGCAAAGGAATGACTTCAAGGATCTGCAGACTAGACCACTTAAGTCATGAAGTGAGCACCTAAAATATGCTGCCTCTGCAGTAAAAATAATACTAGAAAGGGATTTCTGGGATCCCAGTTCAGAGTAGAAAAGTTTATATCTAAAAACCATCTCAATGGATGATTGCATTTATATGGCATGGTCAAAAATGCAAGCTCATCTGCAACGACAATAATAAGTCATGAATTGCCTTGGAACCTAATGTGGAATTCTTGGTTGCAAGGTTTACAGATTAAGAAATTAGGCCCAAGGGAAATTTTGGGGATGATAAATGTTTTCATGACCTTGATTGTGGTCATACCTTCATAGGTTTACACTTGCATAAAAATGTAAATTGTACACTTTAAATCCAATTTATTTCATTTGCATATTAACAAAGCTGAAAACAATATATTTAAAGATGGTAAGTCTTTAGAATGGTGGAAAGAACAGAAGGCACTTCAATTGGAAGTGTTTTGCAACAGTTCAGATAATGAGGATGGCAGTATTGACAAGCCATGAAAACATTAAGAAAGGTGAACTTGATATATATTTGGGAAACTTGGGATAGTTTTAGAGAGTGATATTGCTGTCTGTCATTTGTGCTATATAAATTCAAGGCACTAGCAATATGGAATCCTTCATAGCTTCAACAGAACATTTGAAAAAGTTGAAATGTATATATTTTAATCAGAACTATAGAGAAAGCAAGCAAGGGAGCTTTGGTTTCCACAATGAAGTATGTGAAATGAAGAGAAAGAGAAGAACTCAATCGAGGGACTTCTGAGAAAATGTTAGAAATGAGACATTAATACAAACTATATGGAGGACTGTTTTTTTTAAGCATATCTATTTTTCACAAAGATGCGAGCAATTTAAATGGATAAGTAGCCTTAGAGATATTATTATTTTCATGTAGAATAGGTATTATATTGTATACAGAGGCATGGTAAAGTTTAATCAGTAAAGAAAACAGCAAATAAGGCATGCACGATTCTATTCTCTATATCTTGAATCGATATGATTGAAAACCATAAACAAAACACAAAGAATAATCAATATCCTATTCTATTTCCCATGCCCTTGATCTGACAGCTTCTAGCAATAATCCTGAGCTAACTGGTGACTTTCAATATACGTGTTCAATTACCTTTATCTATATTTAACAAGTCTGTTGATATCATTCACTTCAAAGCATCTGAGCCTGGAGAATATTTGCCAGTATATCATAAATTTCCATATTTAGTTTTTATACTTTTTTACTTGATGCAATAAATTAGGTGTATTGTTTTATTCACACATGACTGCTTTGCAATTCAGACCTTGGCAGCACTTTAGAATTACAATGAAATCAGCAGAGGGAACAGATATCCATGCCTTATTTCTTCAAACTGTCACTAAGCCATTCCAACTTGGGGAGAGCACACACATAAACACATACATTAAATATAAACTTATTTCAGATTTACTAAATAAGAATGTAGGAAATGTGGTGAATTATCACTGAAGACTTTAAGGAAGAAATAAAAATAATTTTAAGCAAAAATATTTATAATTGAAGTTTTGCCATGTCTTACCTTGTAAATAGATATGAACAGTAGGAATTTTGCAAATTTATTTTCTGTTTTATGAAATAAATTGGGTGATAAGAGATTCTGAGATTACTATTTTTTTGGATCTACCTCTGTCCCATTACTGAAACTAGGAAGTGTGATAATTCTTTTATAATTGGCATTTTTAAATGCTATAGGAATATTCATATTTAGTAATATCATCAGGATAATTACACAGATTTTTACAGAATTTAAGAAAAGAAAATGTGCTTCAAAATTAATACTGTTGCACAACTTCATTCTTTCATGAAAAAAAAATTGCTTGGAAAGTTTATTTATAACTAAAGTATGGTTCTTTGTGCAGACATCCAATTGCTACAGAAAAAAGCTAAGATCTGCCTGGGAGTTTAAAATTCCCATATATTGACTTCAGAAGTATCTTTTCATTTTCATTTTCTCAATAAATTGTTTGACTTTAACTGCCACAATTATCAGTGTTGTGTGGTACACACCATTGTCAAACCTGTATTTATGTTATGGTTCCAGTGTCAGAAGTTTGAATTCTGTTCTTCTCAAGTTTTAGAAAAATATGTGACTATATTGTTTGCATGAAAATATAGACAGAATATTAAAACACATATTGATAATTAGAAAAATGGATTATTTTGTTTGTCAATTTAATTAAACCAATAAATGTAATAGTCAGTACCCCTAAAATATTTTTGGTTTGAAAGGTAATAGAGAACTTAATTACTGGAAACCATTTAGTAGCTGATGGAAAAGTAGCATGCCTTACAATTAATGTGAAGTTTGAGTTTTGCATATATAGTCTAAATACAAGCACTAGACATACTAGGAATCATTGGGATGAAACAGATTTAGACATCTTTCAGGATTTTTTGTTTGTTTGTTTTTGTTGTTGCTGTTTTTTAGAAAGCAATATTATTTTTTTATTTGTAATTTCTCTTTTTATTTGTATATGACAGCAGAATGCATTACAATTCTTATTACACATATAGAGCACAATTTTTCATATCTCTGGTTGTATACACAATATATTCACACCAATTCGTGTCTTTGCACCTATAATTTGGATAATAATGATCATTACATTCCACCATCATTAATAACCCCATGTCCCCTCCTTTGCCCTCCAACCCTTCTTCTGCCCTATCTAGAATTGGTTTACTCCTCCCATGCTCCTGCTCCCTATCCTACTATGAATCAGTCTCTTTATATCAAAGAAAACATTAGGCATTTGGTTTTTTGGGATTGGCTAACTTCACTTAGCATTATCTTCTCTAACTCCATCGCAGTTTGTAGATTACCTTAATATGGATTTTAAAAAATGAAACAATTTCTTCTGTCACCAGGGAAGACCCAGAGACATTGGAAATAGATGCCTCTCAGAGATTGATACATTTCCAAATAAAACCTGTGACTAAAAGTTACTGTGCTGATTGGGTAAAAATGCTTTTCTTGGTGGCATGAGAAATTTGTCATTGCTGGAGGGGATTCTATTACTCCTAAGTGTTGCAATCGTGTCTGAACAGAGGGACATTCCCCTTTATTCATACTGCATTGGATAATATGCAATCACAAATATCTTAAATTGTATTGTACCCATCTATTTAAAAATGTTGGTGAAAACTGCTTAATTAAAAAAAAAACATGAAAAAACTTTGAATCTTATTCAGATATTTGATTCCTCACTCCATCCCCCACCCCACCAGGGCTGAGGACAGAACTCTGACCTTGAGTGTGCTAGGCAAGCGCTCTGCCACTAACTAAGTACCCAACCCCCAAGATCTGATTCCTTTCAAAAAGAATAATATTATCATCATAAAGCTGAAACTGTGCATAAATTACTTGATAGTAATTATTCCTAGTGATTAATATCTTAATTGGAAAACACAGAAATACGTTGAAAAAAATCTCTTAACCTAATGTATGATTCTTGGGATTTTGAACTTTTCTTCTCCCACCTGTTTCATTACTGGTACTGGAGATTGAACCAGAGGACATTTAACCACTTAATCTCATCTCCAGCCATTTTAATGTTATCTTTCTTTCTTTGTTATTTTTATTTATTTATGTTTTTGAGCCAGAATCTCACTAAGTTGCCAAGCCAGATCTCAAATTTGTGATTCTTCTGCCTTGCCCTCCCTAGTAGCTAGTATTACAGTTGTGCACTTGTTTGCTCAGGCAATTTTGGAAGTTTTATTCACTGCAATACAAAGATAAAATATTACCCAGAGTCCCAGAACTATATGCTAAAAACGACCTATCTAAACATGAACAGATACAGAGGGACATGATCATTGTTGGTAAATAAGTTTGCCTCTTCTCATTCACTCCTTTCTTGTAGGATTATCTTATCCCAGGGTTTGTGAATCCTTGGAAGTAAAGTTTATGTGCTGCTTAGTGGTAGTGTCATGTAGAGACCAATAATACCAGAGTTTAATGTCAGTTTGTCATTGTTTTTAGAGTCACATGTTTCTCCCATCATTAGCCTAAAGAAAATTATATCTCACATAGCTTCATGCTTATCCTATTGTGTGTCTGAAGGAAACAGATTTTTGAAGTCACTTATTACTTGTTAGTAAAAACTAGTTTGAAAATTGATTTGTAGAATGAGATCTTGTAAAAAACACAAAACCTCAAATCGGTACCATTGACTTCAGGACCTGATAGTGGTTCATAAGAAAATAATTATCCAAGGTTGAGAAAGAAATCCTTCATTTATTCAGTTGCAAAATAGTTGTTAACACTTGTCTTCATTATCTTGAAAGGGAGATTCTAGGCCTAATAAATTTGTGATTTTGGCAAAAATAAGAAAAGTGGATATGGGAAACATACTTTGGATGTTATTGACAAGATTTGAAAGGGAAGTATATTGATTCAAAAATGGGTTGATTGTAAGCATAAATGAGAATGAGTATAGAGAACCTCAGGGATTTGGAATGTGCAGGTTTTAAAAGTGGAATTGTTTTCCATTTTAATTTATTAAAAATAAATTTAAGAAAAGCTGGTTCTTAATGGATGAATACTATTACTTAAATAATTTTTAAATTTCATCTTTTTAACAACTGAAAAGAGACATGTGTTTTGTTCAAACACATAACTAATGGTGAGGCTATCATGCTCTTTGTTCAAAATTCTAAAAAGTATAATGCATTTCCTAAGAAATATATTCAGATGAACAAAAAATATTCAGAAAAAAAGACTATGAATCACATTAGCACAGAATTTGTTCAAGTACTAAGGGAAGAAAATAAATCTTTTCCAAATACATGTATTTCTTTTGTTTTCAAATTATTTTTTTACTTCAGGATAAATGTAAATTCACATGGAATTATAAGAATATTTTGGACAGATCCTGTTTGCCCTTTACTTGGCTTCCTTCAACACTAAAATTTTGCAAGGCTATAGTGAAATATCATAACCAGGATACTGACTTGATAGAATCAAGATACAAAATAATTGTTGCTTTGTGAATCCTCTTTTCACACTTCAACAAACACAACAACTTTCTTCCTCACCCTTAAACCCTGAAAACCACAACTCATTTTTTTCCATTTTTACTCCCCTGTTATTTCAAGAATATTATGAAAATGTAGTCATACATTATGCAACATTGTAAATGAGTTTTATTCACTCAGCATGAGGCTATGGGGATGCATCTAAGTTGCAACATACATAAATAAATTTTCCTCCATTTTTATTGTATTTAGTAGTGTTCTGTGGTATGAATCTATCATAGTTTGTTTAACTGTGATCCCATTGAAGTACCTCTAAGTTACTTTCCATTTTTTGTTACTGTGAATAAAAGGAATATAAATATTTGTGTAAAAGGTTTTCAAAAATAAGTTTTCATTTCTCTGGAATAAAGGCCCCAGGGGTAATTTTAAAGTCCAATGGTGGTTTACAAGTTCAATTTTTTAAGAAACTACAAGTTCATTTTACAGAGTGGCTGTTCCATTTTGCATTCCCACCATAATGTGGGAATGATACAGATTCTCAGTATCTCATCTGTTGTTGATTGATTGATTGGTTGGTTTCAGTCATTCTGATTGGTATGTAAGGATACTGCAATTTGATTTCAGTTTTCAGTTTCCTAGTGGCTAAAGATATGAAGCATCTTTTCACATCCACACTTATTATCTCTGTGTTCTTTCTTTTTTATTTTGATCTCATCCTTTGTTGTTATTGTTGTTGTTCTTTTTAGATATACATGACAGTACAGTCTATTTTGACATATTATACATACTTTCACTGAAGTTGTTATATTCCTGATACATGGAATATAACATCTTCAGTGAAAGGTCTGTTAAAATGTTAAAGTGGATTTTTTTTCATATTGAATCTTGAAAAATTTTAAAGATATTTACTAGACACTCATCATTTGATGAAGATGTGACTTTTAAGTACATTCTCCAAGTATGTAGCATGTTTTCTTATATTTTCAACAGGGCCTTTTAAGGAGAAAAGATGTTTCATTTCTATTGTATGAAATTATATCAATTTTCTCTCTAATTAATCGTATCAAAAATTCCATTTAATGGGTCATACTGTTGGAATCATACCTATGAACGTGTTTCCTAGCCATGGAACTGTAAGATATTCATCCATGTTTAAGTTGATTTTGATGTATATAAAAAAGTAATGTTTAGGGAGAAAGTAATGTATTTGCCAACAGACATTCAATTTCTCCAGCTTCATTTCCTAACAAGACTCTCAGTTGGATCTATTTGCATAGGACTATTCCTGGGTTCTCTAATCTGTTCCACTGATCATTGTGTCCATTCCCTGCCAAAACCGTACTCTCTAAATATGGAAAATTCTGAGATGAATGTATTGACCAGAGGATGGCTTATGGATGGATAGATATAAATCATTGGTGTTTTTTAAAGTTTTGATGAAATCTCTAAATATGTGAACATAGTTTACTGATTCTTACATGTTTATAAAGTTTTTATTCAACTTCCTTTCATATCTTTCTTCTGATACTCTAATCTCTAGGTTAGGTAACATTTAGCTCTTCTCTTAAATAGTTTCCTTTGATGTCTCATTCTCTAAAGTTCTACCATTGGCAAATTAATTTAAGGTCTAATCATACTAATGTTCCCTGAGGATAAATCAGTTTCCTCAGGAATCCTGATACATTCAACCCTCAGACTATATACTTACTGTATGCACCTATAATACAGTAATCCTCCCGGTTTGCAGAACATATCCCAGTGTTCTGGTAAATGTAAATTACCTTTCTGTTTATTTTTCCACTGGGAGGAAATTCTCCATTGTCCTTTAATAATTCTACCCATCTTTGTGACCACATCAGGGCTACAAGGTCTTGATTGCTCTTATTGAAGTTTGCAAAATGCAACCTCAGAGAATGAGGTAATCTCTTTTTCAGGACCAGTTTTACTTACTGCTTACTGTGAAATTTATGGTTCTCCAGGCAGTATTTCTCTCCTGTAACCTACTTTGTATGTAGGTATTCATCTGGTCCCACAGGGCATAGGCTATAAATAGAAACTATACAGCCAGGTGTGATGGTGCACATCTATAATCCCAGCAGTTCTGGAGGCTGAGGCAGGAGGATTGTTAATTCAAAGCCAGGCTCAGCAAAAGTGAGTCACTAAGCAAATCAGTGAGACTCTGTCTCTAAATAAAATACAAAACAGGGCTGGGGATGTGGCTCAGGGATTGAGTTCAATCCCCAGTAAACTTCACCCCCCCCACAAAAAAAGGTAATGAATACAAATGTGACATTGAATGTGTTTACTTTGCTATGAACAATAAAGTTATGTCATTCTCACCTATGTTTTTTTAGTTTCCTGCCCCCATCCATGAAACAATAATGGGTTTACTTAATATAACACATGCAGAATAAAATCAAAACCCTCACCCAGCACTTACTATTACAGTAGAAGGCAGCATTTCAAAGCTTTCATCATTAGAACCTAAGAGATATACAGCATATGTTTAATAATTACACGTAAAATAATTGAGTTTTAACAAGTAGAGAAGCAAAGAGATGCAGTGTATACAGGCTCAGTGTTGAACTGGACAGATGGAATGAGAGAAGAAAGCAAAACGAATTGAGGAGAAACACTATGTGAATTTCTCCTTCGCTGCAAATCAATTCAATTTTATCCTGCTAAATATTAATATTAAATCCATCCTTTTATTGCTTGTTCATATTTTGTTTTAAATTATAAAAAATTTGAATTTTAACTATTAAACTTTTCTGCCTCAAAGATCACCTCGTTTCATCTTGACAACATAAGCGTGAGAAAGGATATTATTTTTCAAAAGAGGAGGCTTAAGTTCCGCACAGGTGAAGTGACAGGCCTCAAATCAAATGATTCACAAAACCATTTCCAAACCTACCAAAGAATTCTAATTTCTCCATGTGTGGATGATATAAAGAACACATTATTAGGCTTTGCACAACTTCCTTTGTAAAGGAATTTCTGACATTTCTATGCAAAATTGAAGAGAATAAATTGATTTACATTATCCACTCTTACCATTTTGGTATCTACACAAGGGTGGTATCAAAATGTATGTTGCTGATTATATGTAGACTTTTAAAATTCTTTAAATGTTAGCTTCTCCTGGATTTCACAAAATATTCCATACTTATATTACCCAAAATGTAGTTCAGTATCATCTTATTCAATTACCTTTTGTGTTTTTTATATAGATTAATAAGTTCATTAAAATTTGAGTTTGTTAAAAATAATTGGTGAATTACTACTATACCCCAGGCAATTCTGTATGTCTCAAATATTTGTTAAAGATAGGAAAAGTTCCTAATCTTTGAATGTTTACTTCCTGACAAGGTACCCTCAGCAGATTCATCTACTATACTTTTTTGTTGCAGTTCATTTCTGATAACTCTGCTGAAGCTATGGCAGTTTGAATCCAATTTTTTTTTTAACTTGCAATTGAACCCAGGGATACTTTGCCACTGAACTACAGTCCCCAAACTTTTTATTTTTTATTTGAGATCCAGGCTTTCCTTGAGTTTAAGAACCTCCTATCTCAGCCTCCCAAATCTCTGAGATTATATGCATTAAAAATCTGGAATTTATGTCTTAGTTTTATTATATTAGACTTCTTTTGACTAGAATATTTGCTCATACTAATTCATAATAATTCTATCTGCACACTCTCTGGAGTGATATTTTTAATTTTAAATCTTGTATGCATCTACTATCATAGTGTAATGTCTAAAGTTACATTACAATATGGATCTAACCCCTTTTATACCCCAAATTATTATTATAGTTTTGATTAAAAAATGACAAATACATCAGCAGATAGGCAAAAATTAAAGACTACTTAATATAATGAAAATATTAATAAATTATAACAACAATAGCAGCTAATATTTATGCAGTGCTTTCTCTAAACATGACATTATTCAAACATTTTAATAATTATTATATTTAAAACAAATACTGTGAAATCACACATTATTATTAGCACTAGTAGTGATAGAAATAGTAGCAATATTATTTTCAATTCATAAAGAAGAAAATGTTGATGCCCATTTATGTGGTACATGGATACATAATTTAGAAGATATAATGTGAATTTTTGTTGGAAGTTCATGTTCCTCTTGCCTTAAATAACTCTGTAACACATACATGTTGATGGGAGTCAGAATCCTATCAGTTTTTTTTTTAACTTGTGTTTTTTAAAATTTTTGTTATTTGCTTTAATTAGCTATATGACAGTAAAGTACATTTATGTATTTTGATATATCATTCATAAATGAGGTATATTTTCTCATTTTTTCTGACTGTGCATGTTGTAGAATCACATCAGTCATGCAGTCATATATGTATATAACATAATACTGTCTGTTTCATTCTACTATCCTTCCTTTCCCAATATGACTCCCCTTCCCGTCACTCCCCTCTACCTGATCTAAAGTAACTTTATTCTTCCCTAACTTTATTCTTGCCCCTTATCCCTTATTGTGAATCAACATCTGCATATCAAAGAAAACTTTCAGCCTTTGTTTTTTGGGGATTGGCTTGTTTTATTTAGCATGATATTCTCCAATACTATCCATTTACCAGCAAATACTATAATTTTATTCTTCCTTAAAGCTGAGTAATATTCCATTGAATATACCACATTTGTTTATTCATTTATGTATTGAAGGGTACATAGTTTGATTCCATAGTTTTGCTTTTTGAACTGAGCTGCTATAAACATTGATGTGGCTATGTCGTGGTAGTATGCTGATTTTTAAGTTCTTTAAAACAATCAGTAATGTGAAGAGTACCTACAGACTAGGAAAAAAAATATTTACCACATGCACCTCAGATACACCTAGGATATATAAAGACCTCAAAAAATTTAACACCAAAAAACCCAAATAACCCAATCAATAAATAGGCTAAGGAACTGAACAGACACTTCACAGAAGAAGAAATATAATCCATCAACAAAATATATGAAAAAAAAATGTTCAACATCTCTAGCAATTACAGAAATGCAAATCAAAACTACTCTAAGATTTCATCTCACTCCTATTAGTTTTCTATAACTTAACCAGTGTCTTTCTTAAAATATTGGAGAAGAGGTGACATTGTACTCTTGTGCCTGTTGTGAGAGCTATGTAGGGATCCTTACTTACTAGCTGGGCTGGTGGAATGTATGAATGATAACCAGTTTGTTCCCAGAATCCTGGGTGAAGGCCTGGCTCCAAGGGTCCCAATAGACCAGGTCCAGCCATTTACCCGCAAAGACCAAAAAAGATACTAGAGTGGTGGAGACACTAAAGGTCATCCACATGCAGGATGACCATACCAGGAAGACAGTATGTGGTCTAGCAACCTAAGATCTGTCTTTAGAATATGAAGAACATATTTGTGGGTCCATAGGGAAGGAAGAAAGTCAAAATTTAAGGAGGTTTGCACAGCTAGCCATCTCATTCAGCCCATGATCTGGTTGATCATTATTGTGGGATTGACAAGGCAGAGTTTCCTTGGTGTCAAGGAAACTATAGTTTCTCAGAGGACAGTTTCAGTTGCAATAAAAAGATGTTTATCTATCAGTTCTGTAATCTTGGAACCTAAGAAACACTGAGGGAAAAAATAATTCAGAAAACAGCAGGTTGTAGAGAGACAAAACAGAATTAGGTCAATGATTATGTCCTCCTTCAAAAAAGCCCGATTATCCATCAATAGTACCTCTAGCCCTGGGAATATTTATTTATCTTCCTCCTTAACAGCAGAATCTCCATGTTTCTCTCTAGAACAAGCATTTGGTCAAATCAGTCTAACATAGCTGAAGGCAAAGGCAGTACTCTGGATTATGTTTGCAGTTATCTCTAAATACCATTAGAATGTGACATTTGCAAACAGGGAGGATTTCAGGCCTGCTTTACCTCTCCACCCACTTAACTGAAGTCCTATTTACTTCCTACACTACTGGACTTGTTACCTCAGCTTCCTCATGCCCTCCTGAACTTTTCCAGCAAATGCAGAATCTTCATGCTGTACACTTAGATTTCTTCCTATGCTCCATTTGAAATTATCTACTCTTATCTTAGGAGAGACCTAATTATCTTAAGCATGTAGCACGCCCCATAATTAGTTAGGCAATTCCTTCTCTATCTTTCCATGGAACTTTTTGTTTTTTAATTATCCACATCCTTTAACAGGATGGGGTGTAATTATTCCTTCAAGTGTCTTTCTCAACAACTAGAATAGAATCTCTTCGAGGAAAGAGTCATTTCTAATTGATCTTAGTACTCTTGGTTCTTATTTCGGCATCTGGCTGAAATTGTAAATGTTCATAAATATTTGGTTAGTTATTTTATTAATAGAATACGTATTTAAACATTATAAAAATCTAGAAATTTAAGTATCATGAGCCAGAATATGATTCCATAGTTTTTTGGTGTTTATGTGTTGTTTTATAAAACATATTTGTCCCTATTTAATTTTCCTGATCATAATGAGGATTAGATCAAAGAAAACTAAATTATTTTTATGGTGTAATAAAAATTCAATGACTTTAAAATGTATCATATATTGAGTATTTTAAAATTTCTAATTCTGATTAAATTCAATTGCATTTTAAGTTGTCTTTTAATTTAAACAATTAGATAACCATAAAACGTAGCTAAGGAATCATTGATAAATGATGTAACTTCAATCAATTTGACTGCAGATGCAATATCTCCCATGCTGACTCCATAGTTAAGTTTTTGCTATGTAAACATCCTAGGGGAATTAAACATTTGTTTAACAACTTTAATTATAAAGCTATGGAGACATCTGATAACAAAGACTACTAGGAATATCTTGTTTATTTTAATCAATTCCTTCTCTTGAATTATTACCCACATCAATCCAAAGGAAATACACCTAACTAGCATCAGCTTATCCATCTGGAGAAATAGGAAAACTTTAAAAGATTATTTGAAATATCTGGAATTATATGTAGCTAACCTAGGGGCTGGATGAAAACTGATTTTCTTTTAATAATATATTATTAAAGGGACTGATTTCCAGATTAGTGCACTAGACTTTATTGGGTCACTAGATTATTTCTCATGGAATTTTATACTTTTTCTGACATGGTCGCTTCATAGCATTATAAAGAATCCTTCTGAACAAAGTTGAGCTCTTTAACATCTCAGGAAGCCTGACCTACAAATTCATAGATAATTCAGTGGTATTTCCTGTTGACTAAAGCTTTGCAGGGGTGTGGCAGGGAAGTTCAAGGAAGGGAGTGCCCCAACCCATCCTGAGAGAGGGTCTTGAAACTCTAGCCACAGCAATTAAACACACAAAAGAAATTAAAGGGGATATGGCTAGGAAAAGAAGAACTCAAGGGATCACTATTTGCTGATGACATCATTCTATACCTAGAGGACCCCCCCCCAAAAAAAAAAATCCACCAGAAAACTTCTAGAACTAGTAAATGAATTTAGAAAAGTGTCAGGGTATAAAATCAACACCCATAAATCAAAGCCATTTCTGTATATCAGTGACAAATCCTCTCTCTGAAAGAGAAACTAAGAAAACTACCTCATTTACAATAGCCTCAAACAAAATAAAATACTTGGGAATCAACCAAAGAGGTGGAAGATATCTCCAATGAAAAGTACAAAATACTAAAAAAAGAAAATAAAGAAGACCTTAGAAGATGGAAAGATCTCCCTTGTTCTTGGATAGGCAGAATTAAAATTGTCAAAATGACCATACTATTAAAAGCACTATACAGATTTAATGCAATTCTAATCAAAGTCCCAATGAAATTCATCATAGAAATAGAAAAAGATATTTTGAAATTCACCTGGAAAAAAATGAGAGATCCAGATTAGGTAAAGCAATCCTTAGCAAGAAGAGTGAAGGTGGTGGCATCACAATACCAGAACTTAAACCATACTACTGAGCAATAGTAACAAAAACAGCATAGTATTGGCACCAAAATAGACTTGTAGACCAATGGTATAGAATAGGGGACACAGAGACTAACCCACATAAATACAATTATCTCATACTAGACAAAGGTGCCAAAACATATATTGGAGAAAAGATAACCTCTTCAACAAATGGTGCTTGAAATCCATATGGAGCAAAATGAAATTAAGCCCCTGTCTCTCACCATGCACACTTTTTTTTTCTAATTTTTCATCCATACAAAGTGTCATTTTCATCATTATTTTAAATTTGTAGGCTTAAACTTTGTGTTTGTGATTTTATAAATTTTCAAGTGATAGGAAGTCTTTTTTTTAACATCCTTTGTTTTGGTAATTTCTCAACCTTGGCCTTTTCTTCTTTCAAATTATATGAGTGTTAGGATTTATTTTCACTATCCTTGTATGTCAATGATGTGGTTCATTTGTTAAACTCATTTCTCTCTATTGCTTAAATTGAGTTAATTCTTATTTTTCCAACCTCTGTGTCACCAGGTACTTCTTCTTCCCTCCATTCATATTTCCATTCATTGAGATTTTTATTTTAAATATTGGGTTTTTAATTCTAAAATATTTTCTTCTATTTGTCTTTTTTATTTTCTGAGACCTATTTCTGTGTGTGTGTATATGTGTGTTTGTGTGTGTGTGTGTGTGTGTGTGTGTGTGAGAGAGAGAGAGAGAGAGAGAGAGAGAGAGAGAGCTTTCCTTTTTCATTTGTTTCAAGTGTGTTTGTAGTCACTTCTTGAATTACTTTTTATATTGCTTCTTTTAAACTCCTTGTCAGAGAATTTTGCATCTCCTTATTAATGTTGGTAAACATTATTGACTCATTTCATTTAGATTGAGACCTCATTGTTTTGTTTGGTTTTTTTGTATATAAAGATTGAAAGCTGGATATTTTTATATTATGTCATGATACTCTGGTTCTTTTTTGTGTCATCCTTCTGTTTAATCTAGAATTTTCTAATGGCTCCAGGCAGGGTTTTCAATTAATACCTAATGAGAAGTGTGAGCTCCTTATTGCCATTGGCCAGATATGGGAATTTGGACTCCTTCTGTGTTCTGCACTGACATTACTCTTGGGGGTACTTTGTTTCCACTGAGCAGTGTAAAAACCCTTGGTTCCCTAAGAGACTTCCTTGCACATCTTCTCAAGGAAGAGGGTGGAGGGAACCACATTATATCCAAGTGTGTGGGGTAGTCTTGGCTTTTAACAAAGTCATCCTTGACTCCACAATTCCTGAAAACCCCCCTAATTGATGGCACCTATAGATGGCTGAGTTATTTGACAACCATCAGGTAATAATTTTGAGGTAGCCCATTACAGCTTCATAGAGGTGGGAGTCTAAGCTCTCCATTCACCATCTGTTGCCATGGGTGCCCATGAAGGGAAAGAGTGTTTCGTTGCTTTACTAAAGGTAGCAGTAAATTATCTAGATTTTATCTTGTTAGGCTGTTCCTCTTTTTCCCTTTTAGCTAGAAGGAGCAGGTCTCCACTGGATATTATTATTATTTTTGTGAGGGAGTACCAGGGGTTGAACACAGGGGCACTCAACCACTGAGCTATAATCCCCTGTTTTATATTTTATTTAGAGACAGGGTCTCCCTGAGTTGCTTAACACCTTGCTTCTGCTGAGGCTGGCTTTGAACTCCTGATCATCCTGTCTCAGCCTCCCAAACCACTGGGATTACAGGCATGCACCACCATGCCTAGCTTACACTGGAGATTTTTATTATTATTATTATTTCATCTGTATTTATATGTTATAAAATAAGTGCCACTAGTTATGTCAGATCTACCATATAGATTGTATATGGTAAATCCTGCTGGATTTTAATTAAAATATAATTAAATTTGTAAAATAATCTCTGTGTAAGTTTTTCAATTTGTTGGCATATATTTGTTCAGAACAGTCTCTAAATGATCTATATGCTTCTGTGGTATCAGTTGTAATTTGTTTATAAACTCTTATTTTATTTGAGCTTTTTAAAAGTCTAATTAAAAACAATTTGTCAATTTTATCATTTTAAAACACCAACTCTTCATTTTGTTGATTTTTTGTGTGTGTTTAGTCACTAACTTATTTCTGCTTTGATTCTATTACTTTTTTCCTACTAACTTTGAATTTAGTTTGTTCTTGTTTTTCTAGCTTCTTGAGATGTGGTAATAGGTTGTTTATTTGAGAGTTTTCTCTTCTTTGATGTAGGCATTAATTGCCACCAACTTCTCTCTTAGTACTGATTTCACTGTATCCTGTGGGTTTTCATATGTTGTGTTTGTATTCTCATTTTGCTCAAGAAATTTTAAAATCTCTCATTGACCCACTGGTTATTCAGGAGCATGTTGTTTAATTCCACTGTATTTATAGTATTTGGAAGTTTATTCTGTTTTGATTTAGAGTTTGATTACACTGTGGTGAGAAAAGTTATTTTATGTGCCCTCCCCCTTTTTATTGCTTAAGGCTTGTTTTGTGCCTAATATATGATCTCAACATGTACTTACTTTAAAAATGTCAACCTTTAACTGCTACAATCTTTATGCCCATTTCCTATGTCCTTCATAATATTGTATAAATGTGAAGAAGGTCCAGATTGAGAGAGATCATATCCTTGGGGAATGGGAAAGAACCAAAAAAAAAAAAAAAACTGTAAATGGGTACCATCGCACATTTCATGTGTTCTTTCTGATCTATTTTCTAAACAGAATGGAAAATTATTATTTCCCAAATCAGTGGCTGCATACCATATGTTTACAGGTGTTGCACTAATATCTAGGAAAAAAATAGCATATAACACAGCAGCTATGACTGGGGCTCCAGCTAGATTGACAGGTGGATAGTCGGATAATGTAGTATCATCCTTCAGAGTCATTCTGGTTTCCTCAGAAGCCGGATGGTAATTTGTTTTCAACAAATGTGGAGGGTTCCACATCTGTATCCTTTAGGCTATAGAGGATGGAGTAATGTTTGCCATTGTACTCCATGATGTTGAATTACTTAGTTTATTACATTTTGGGGCTAGTTATAGAAGCTTCCACTTGGTATTACATTCTGAGAGTTTTTATTAGGTCCAGGAGCCTAATGTGAGAATTGAAACAACTACAAACTATGCAAATCCTAATCACATATTCTGAAACCATTGTTTGCTATACTCATTATCTGGCCTCAAATGTCTCCAGTCTACTAGAAGAGTGTGATGGGGTTTCAAATCTCTAGTATTAAAGTCAATTTAGACCTTCAGAAAAACAGTATTCTAAATGTTTGGGCCCTTCCTTATCTCCATCAGAATTATCCAAGTAAATGTTCACAAGTCACTCTTTGGAGCAGGCTAGAGTAATCACTGTTTTGGATGGTATTACAGGAAATCACATTCCTTGCAGCAAAATTATTCTAAACTTGAAATGAGCTCAAGTTTTGAATCTTGGCAGAAAATGTTTTCTTTTTAGAAAACAGCAATTAAAGGTCGTATAACCTTTATTTGTCCTGTTGTATAAGCTGAATAATACTTCTCTGCCTGTGTATTTTGCACATATGGGCACTGTTTTCTGCTTACTGTCTCCATAAATATCTGTGGGATAGCTAGGCATCTTGACTGTTAATCTAATTCTGCTACTCATTACAATAATTGCATCCACCTGGCTTCTGGTGTCTAAGCACACCCTCTATGGTTTGGGGTTCTCTCATTTCTATTTCTATTTGTGTTATTGCTCCTAGTTCTGTTACTGCCTGTCCTTCCATCAGTTCTGGCTTACTGATGAAAAGGAAAATAACTACTAAATACTTTAATGTCATCGTTGCCCCTCTTACTAATGTACAATTTAATGATGCTGTTTCTTATGGTTTTGGCAAATTGTTGGTTTCTCCACATCTTTCTGTGGGATGTAATTATCTGGCTAGAGTTCCCACCCATGTACAATTAATCACTCAAATAGCCCCATTTCCCTGAACTTTTGAAACTGTCTACTGCCTGCAATGGGAATGTGGCCATCTTCCCTTCATTTGGCATATTCATTGCTTTTCCAGTTTCTGGAATCTATCCTAGTAGTTAGTTCATACCATCTTGTATGGCCCATGATAGGGTATTAAAATTTATATCTTACAAATTTCTCTTAGGTAAACTCTCCCATATTTAAACAATTCTCTCTGTAGGTCAAGAATTCTCAAAATTAAATCCTATTTATTTTCTTCCAGCTCCTTCTAATTCATGCTGACTAGTTCTTTTGAGATATAGCATCTTTCCTTTCTCATGATACTCTGCAAATTCTCAGCTAAGTCATGTCTTGACTTAATATTACTTATGTCTAGTGTGTACCTGGGAAGATGAGGCCCATCCTGAGTGGAAAAATGTTTTCATAGGATAGAAATTTCTTCATTGTGATTGAGGGAGGAACAAAAGTACATGAGCCACATTTTTTAAGCCCCCAAGTTTAGAGTTTTCCAGTATTTCAAAATTTTCTCAAGCACCCACCTAATCATACACATCTCAATTATTGGGGTTCCATTGTTTCCCAAACTGAATTTTGATACTACATAACAGATAGTCCTTGGTTGGTCAATAATTATTTCTAGTGTTTGAGTATTCTAGATATTATATGCTAGGACTGACCCACATCATTCTCCATACCCTGTGCTAAAAGATGAGAAATTATTCTTTGTTGAATCTTTATTTTAGTATTTGTTAAAAAGGATTTATGAAAAATAGGGTAGAAACAAGGGATGAATGGGAAAAGGGAGTTTGAAGGAAGGCACTAGAGAATGTAATCAATCAAACTATATTGTATGCATTGCATATGTCAATATTCACGAAAAAACTCACAATTCAGCCAGGTGCAGTGATGCATGCCTGTAATCTCAGGGGCTCAGGAGGCTGAGGCAGGAGGATTGCAAGTTCAAAGCCAGCCTCAACAATAGTGAGGCACTAAGTAACTCAGTGAGACCCTGTCTCTAAATAAAATACAAAATAGGCCTGGGGTTGTGGTTCAGTGGTTGAGTGCCCATGAGTTCATTCCCAGGTATCCCCCACAATTCTATGTAATTAATGTGTGCCTATAAATAAAGAAGGTTCTGTGTTCATCAGTTTTTTGTTGCTGTGATCAAAAGACATCACAGCAAAAGTAAAAGAAGGAAAAGTTTGTTTTGAGCTCATGCCTTCAGAGTTCAAAGGACAGCTGCCTCCTTTGCTCTGGGCCAGAAGAAGGTGAAGCAGAACATGATGGCAGATGAACTTGGCAGAGGAAAGCTGCTAGACTCATGGAAGTGGGAAGGAGAGAGAGAGAGAGAAGGAATAAGGAAGACAAGATATTATCCCCAGGGGCATGACCCCTGTGACCCTCCTTCTCCAGCCATACCTTCCCTAGATACAGTTGCCTCCACAGTAAAGCGGTCCTTCCAAATTATTAATCCATCAATGTATTGATTTACTGCTATGTTTAAAATTATCATAATCTAATAATTTTACCTCCGCACATTGTTGCATTAACACAGAAGGTTTAGGGGGACACATCATGTCCATACCACAATGTGATCTATTTTAATATTTTTCTGAATATTTTTGAACCACATTTTTCTAAGCATTCTTGAACTATTATGTATAGAGACAGTATGAAAATTTTCATATGCTTTAAATTCTGTTCATATTTGTAAAAATCTGTTTCAGGATGTAGATAGCTATATTTTGGTAGTAGTTTTCTAATTTAATTTTATATTTATTCTTTTGCCAGTAATAGAAACTCAATATTATTTTTAGAAGTAGAATGGTGTACTATATAAATTCAAAGAGGACTTTAAATTATATTGCATTGCCTATAGAACAACTGAGGCCATCAGACTTATATTCCATTTGCTAGTTTATTTTTGGTGTGCTTTAACTGGTTTGCTTTGAATTTTATTTCCACATGTAATTTAAATCTCACAATAAATTTGTTTGCATTAGTTTAAAATTCAATATTTATATTTCTCACCTACTTGTACTTTTTTATGATTGACATTCCACACTCTATTATTAAAATCCTGTCTTGAACATTATTCTTCTATCTAATGAATTCTTCTGATCTATTTTAAAATGTGAAAGTTTTTGCTGGTCATTAATTCTCTTTGGTTTTGTTTATTTTTGAACATGCCCTTTATCCCACCTTTGTATTTCAAAGGTATATTTATTGCCTATATAAATTCTGTATCAGAATTAAATTTGCCAGCACTTTAATGATACGATGGCAATTTCCGTTGTTTTTAATTATTTCTTGAGAAGTTAGCTTGCAATCTGTTTCTCCTTTGAAGATAAAAGTGTCTATTTTTGGCCTTTTTATTTTGAGATTATACTGTTTTCCTTTGGTTGTGAGAACTATTATTATGATAGAGCTTAGTGTTTATACTTCTTTGAGTTTATAGTTTCTTTAACTTGAATCTGGGGTTTTATGTCTTTTTGTTATTTTGGAAAATAATGTGACAATATTTCATCATAATTCATTGTTTTGTTTTGAGTCTTTCCCTTTTTGTTAAAAAATATCATAAAAGAAATTTGCTTTCATTTTATGAATATTGATAAGGCTATCTGTTTAAGGAGGAAGTTACATGGACTAATTTATGCTTTTAAATATATGTATATTTCTATCCCATAAGTCTCTGAACTTACCTATATTATTTTTTTTAAAGAGAGAGAGAGAGAGAGAGAGAGAGAGAGAGAGAGAGAGAGAGAGAGAGAGAACTTTTTAATATTTATTTTTTTAGTTTTCGGCAGACAAACATCTTTGTATGTGGTGCTGAGGATCGAACCCAGGCCGCACGCATGCCAGGCGAGCGCGATACCGCTTGAGCCACATCCCCAGCCCACCTATATTATTCTTTCTAGTTCTCTGTGTACTTCAATTTTTATATTTGTTATTGAAATTCTGAGTTCTCTAATCTATTAAGCCCATGTCACAAGCCCATCCTTAATTTCCTTTAATGTATTACTGATATTTATAATCTTCAAGGATTATTATGGATTAAATTGACTTGATATATATCCATATTCTCTAATTTATTGTTATAATACTCCAGTTATTTTAAAGTCCAGATCAAATAACATTAATAACTTGATAATATGTGGATAATCTTTAATATGTCTTTTTATTTCTCACCGTTTTAGTGGTCATTCTAAAAGTTTTCTTGACATACTTAATACACATTATTGAATGTTATGTATGGTGCATATAAAAATTATTCAGATGTAGTTGCTATCACCTCCCTTGATGAACATTTAATTTCCCTTTGCCATGTAGAATAGAAACTATTAAATAACATTGATCATCTTAAAACTAATTTTAGGCTTTGTTGAATCTGGTCTCTTTGTTGTTGTTGTTGTTAATTTTGCTTTCAACTCTAGGGCATAGTTCTTTCTCTTACAGCATAGGCCTACCTCCTCAGGCATAACACTATCTAGTCTTTAGGAGCAGAGGTGTTTTCCAGGGTCTGTCTATTCAAGAAGCCTCTCTTCTCTTTAGTAGGTAAGACTTTTTCCAGTTTCATTTTGCTGATCTTTTGCTCAACTGCTATGCCCTCTGATAAGAATTAGAAAAAGCCACAAGAGAATAATTGCTTCTCTTTTCTTTAGGATCATGATCTCTCAAGTGCTCACGCTGTCTTCGTGTTCTCTGATGATTTCAAAATCAGTTTCAAATAGAGTATACAGCTTTTGTACTCAAATACATAACTCTGTGGGACAGTTTTTTTTTTTTGTTCCCTGAATCAACTAATCTATCATGTTTAAAAGGAGAGAACTGCAACTGTAACAATATGAAGAAAGAATGTACCACATAGAAAGAAATCTGAGTACAAGAACATCAATGAATTTTGAGAGAGGCATCTGTTGTTAAGGTATTAGGCCATGGTAACCAGAATAGAGTTGATAAGTTTTGATACACGAACTTGGAAAATAATCTTATAAACATTATACTAATAGGAAATTTGTTTTGAGCCAGGAGGATCATGAGTTCAAAGCCAGCCCCAGCAAAAGTGAGGCTCCACGCAACTCAGTGAGACCCTGTTTCTATACAAAATACAAAATAGAATTGGGGATGTGGCTCATTGGTCGAGTGCCCCTGAGTTCAATCCCTGGTAACCCACCCCTCATAAAAGAAATTTGTTTTCAGTCTATGAATATTGATAAGGCTGTTTAAGGAAGGAGTTACATGGACTAATTTATACTTTTAAAAGTATCAGTTTCTTCTTTTATACAAGGTGGAATAACAGGAGCTGGGATTGCTCTCAAGGTTGAAACAACAAAATGGATGAATATGGTTTTAAAGTCATTTGACATTAGACAATGAAGGACAGTGGTCCTTGAATGCCAGGAAATAAAGAGAGGATCTCTACAATTGCTGCAGCTTACTGTGTGAGAGGGTGAAGCAAGGGGTGGGGGCTAACCTAGTTAGGACTCAGGGATCTTCCTGAGTCAAAAGTTCTGAAGTGAATCTAGCAAGGCCAAAGAAGATAGAGTTCACAGAGCAGAGTTCAGGTGGGTGAAAGCTGCAAAGGAATGACTTCAAGGATCTGCAGACTAGACCACTTAAGTCATGAAGTGAGCACCTAAAATATGCTGCCTCTGCAGTAAAAATAATACTAGAAAGGGATTTCTGGGATCCCAGTTCAGAGTAGAAAAGTTTATATCTAAAAACCATCTCAATGGATGATTGCATTTATATGGCATGGTCAAAAATGCAAGCTCATCTGCAACGACAATAATAAGTCATGAATTGCCTTGGAACCTAATGTGGAATTCTTGGTTGCAAGGTTTACAGATTAAGAAATTAGGCCCAAGGGAAATTTTGGGGATGATAAATGTTTTCATGACCTTGATTGTGGTCATACCTTCATAGGTTTACACTTGCATAAAAATGTAAATTGTACACTTTAAATCCAATTTATTTCATTTGCATATTAACAAAGCTGAAAACAATATATTTAAAGATGGTAAGTCTTTAGAATGGTGGAAAGAACAGAAGGCACTTCAATTGGAAGTGTTTTGCAACAGTTCAGATAATGAGGATGGCAGTATTGACAAGCCATGAAAACATTAAGAAAGGTGAACTTGATATATATTTGGGAAACTTGGGATAGTTTTAGAGAGTGATATTGCTGTCTGTCATTTGTGCTATATAAATTCAAGGCACTAGCAATATGGAATCCTTCATAGCTTCAACAGAACATTTGAAAAAGTTGAAATGTATATATTTTAATCAGAACTATAGAGAAAGCAAGCAAGGGAGCTTTGGTTTCCACAATGAAGTATGTGAAATGAAGAGAAAGAGAAGAACTCAATCGAGGGACTTCTGAGAAAATGTTAGAAATGAGACATTAATACAAACTATATGGAGGACTGTTTTTTTTAAGCATATCTATTTTTCACAAAGATGCGAGCAATTTAAATGGATAAGTAGCCTTAGAGATATTATTATTTTCATGTAGAATAGGTATTATATTGTATACAGAGGCATGGTAAAGTTTAATCAGTAAAGAAAACAGCAAATAAGGCATGCACGATTCTATTCTCTATATCTTGAATCGATATGATTGAAAACCATAAACAAAACACAAAGAATAATCAATATCCTATTCTATTTCCCATGCCCTTGATCTGACAGCTTCTAGCAATAATCCTGAGCTAACTGGTGACTTTCAATATACGTGTTCAATTACCTTTATCTATATTTAACAAGTCTGTTGATATCATTCACTTCAAAGCATCTGAGCCTGGAGAATATTTGCCAGTATATCATAAATTTCCATATTTAGTTTTTATACTTTTTTACTTGATGCAATAAATTAGGTGTATTGTTTTATTCACACATGACTGCTTTGCAATTCAGACCTTGGCAGCACTTTAGAATTACAATGAAATCAGCAGAGGGAACAGATATCCATGCCTTATTTCTTCAAACTGTCACTAAGCCATTCCAACTTGGGGAGAGCACACACATAAACACATACATTAAATATAAACTTATTTCAGATTTACTAAATAAGAATGTAGGAAATGTGGTGAATTATCACTGAAGACTTTAAGGAAGAAATAAAAATAATTTTAAGCAAAAATATTTATAATTGAAGTTTTGCCATGTCTTACCTTGTAAATAGATATGAACAGTAGGAATTTTGCAAATTTATTTTCTGTTTTATGAAATAAATTGGGTGATAAGAGATTCTGAGATTACTATTTTTTTGGATCTACCTCTGTCCCATTACTGAAACTAGGAAGTGTGATAATTCTTTTATAATTGGCATTTTTAAATGCTATAGGAATATTCATATTTAGTAATATCATCAGGATAATTACACAGATTTTTACAGAATTTAAGAAAAGAAAATGTGCTTCAAAATTAATACTGTTGCACAACTTCATTCTTTCATGAAAAAAAAATTGCTTGGAAAGTTTATTTATAACTAAAGTATGGTTCTTTGTGCAGACATCCAATTGCTACAGAAAAAAGCTAAGATCTGCCTGGGAGTTTAAAATTCCCATATATTGACTTCAGAAGTATCTTTTCATTTTCATTTTCTCAATAAATTGTTTGACTTTAACTGCCACAATTATCAGTGTTGTGTGGTACACACCATTGTCAAACCTGTATTTATGTTATGGTTCCAGTGTCAGAAGTTTGAATTCTGTTCTTCTCAAGTTTTAGAAAAATATGTGACTATATTGTTTGCATGAAAATATAGACAGAATATTAAAACACATATTGATAATTAGAAAAATGGATTATTTTGTTTGTCAATTTAATTAAACCAATAAATGTAATAGTCAGTACCCCTAAAATATTTTTGGTTTGAAAGGTAATAGAGAACTTAATTACTGGAAACCATTTAGTAGCTGATGGAAAAGTAGCATGCCTTACAATTAATGTGAAGTTTGAGTTTTGCATATATAGTCTAAATACAAGCACTAGACATACTAGGAATCATTGGGATGAAACAGATTTAGACATCTTTCAGGATTTTTTGTTTGTTTGTTTTTGTTGTTGCTGTTTTTTAGAAAGCAATATTATTTTTTTATTTGTAATTTCTCTTTTTATTTGTATATGACAGCAGAATGCATTACAATTCTTATTACACATATAGAGCACAATTTTTCATATCTCTGGTTGTATACACAATATATTCACACCAATTCGTGTCTTTGCACCTATAATTTGGATAATAATGATCATTACATTCCACCATCATTAATAACCCCATGTCCCCTCCTTTGCCCTCCAACCCTTCTTCTGCCCTATCTAGAATTGGTTTACTCCTCCCATGCTCCTGCTCCCTATCCTACTATGAATCAGTCTCTTTATATCAAAGAAAACATTAGGCATTTGGTTTTTTGGGATTGGCTAACTTCACTTAGCATTATCTTCTCTAACTCCATCGCAGTTTGTAGATTACCTTAATATGGATTTTAAAAAATGAAACAATTTCTTCTGTCACCAGGGAAGACCCAGAGACATTGGAAATAGATGCCTCTCAGAGATTGATACATTTCCAAATAAAACCTGTGACTAAAAGTTACTGTGCTGATTGGGTAAAAATGCTTTTCTTGGTGGCATGAGAAATTTGTCATTGCTGGAGGGGATTCTATTACTCCTAAGTGTTGCAATCGTGTCTGAACAGAGGGACATTCCCCTTTATTCATACTGCATTGGATAATATGCAATCACAAATATCTTAAATTGTATTGTACCCATCTATTTAAAAATGTTGGTGAAAACTGCTTAATTAAAAAAAAAACATGAAAAAACTTTGAATCTTATTCAGATATTTGATTCCTCACTCCATCCCCCACCCCACCAGGGCTGAGGACAGAACTCTGACCTTGAGTGTGCTAGGCAAGCGCTCTGCCACTAACTAAGTACCCAACCCCCAAGATCTGATTCCTTTCAAAAAGAATAATATTATCATCATAAAGCTGAAACTGTGCATAAATTACTTGATAGTAATTATTCCTAGTGATTAATATCTTAATTGGAAAACACAGAAATACGTTGAAAAAAATCTCTTAACCTAATGTATGATTCTTGGGATTTTGAACTTTTCTTCTCCCACCTGTTTCATTACTGGTACTGGAGATTGAACCAGAGGACATTTAACCACTTAATCTCATCTCCAGCCATTTTAATGTTATCTTTCTTTCTTTGTTATTTTTATTTATTTATGTTTTTGAGCCAGAATCTCACTAAGTTGCCAAGCCAGATCTCAAATTTGTGATTCTTCTGCCTTGCCCTCCCTAGTAGCTAGTATTACAGTTGTGCACTTGTTTGCTCAGGCAATTTTGGAAGTTTTATTCACTGCAATACAAAGATAAAATATTACCCAGAGTCCCAGAACTATATGCTAAAAACGACCTATCTAAACATGAACAGATACAGAGGGACATGATCATTGTTGGTAAATAAGTTTGCCTCTTCTCATTCACTCCTTTCTTGTAGGATTATCTTATCCCAGGGTTTGTGAATCCTTGGAAGTAAAGTTTATGTGCTGCTTAGTGGTAGTGTCATGTAGAGACCAATAATACCAGAGTTTAATGTCAGTTTGTCATTGTTTTTAGAGTCACATGTTTCTCCCATCATTAGCCTAAAGAAAATTATATCTCACATAGCTTCATGCTTATCCTATTGTGTGTCTGAAGGAAACAGATTTTTGAAGTCACTTATTACTTGTTAGTAAAAACTAGTTTGAAAATTGATTTGTAGAATGAGATCTTGTAAAAAACACAAAACCTCAAATCGGTACCATTGACTTCAGGACCTGATAGTGGTTCATAAGAAAATAATTATCCAAGGTTGAGAAAGAAATCCTTCATTTATTCAGTTGCAAAATAGTTGTTAACACTTGTCTTCATTATCTTGAAAGGGAGATTCTAGGCCTAATAAATTTGTGATTTTGGCAAAAATAAGAAAAGTGGTATGGGAAACATACTTTGGATGTTATTGACAATATTTGAAAGGGAAGTATATTGATTCAAAAATGGGTTGATTGTAAGCATAAATGAGAATGAGTATAGAGAACCTCAAGGATTTGGAATGTGCAGGTTTTAAAAGTGGAATTGTTTTCCATTTTAATTTATTAAAAATAAATTTAAGAAAAGCTGGTTCTTAATGGATGAATACTATTACTTAAATAATTTTTAAATTTCATCTTTTTAACAACTGAAAAGAGACATGTGTTTTGTTCAAACACATAACTAATGGTGAGGCTATCATGCTCTTTGTTCAAAATTCTAAAAAGTATAATGCATTTCCTAAGAAATATATTCAGATGAACAAAAAATATTCAGAAAAAAAGACTAAGAATATGAATCACATTAGCATAGAATTTGTTCAAGTACTAAGGGAAGAAAATAAATCTTTTCCAAATACATGTATTTCTTTTGTTTTCAAATTATTTTTTTATTTCAGGATAAATGTAAATTTACATGGAATTATAAGAATATTTTGGACAGATCCTGTTTGCCCTTTACTTGGCTTCCTTCAACACTAAAATTTTGCAAGGCTATAGTGCAATATCATAACCAGGATACTGACTTGATAGAATCAAGATACAAAATAATTGTTGCTTTGTGAATCCTCTTTTCACACTTCAACAAACACAAAAACTTTCTTCCTCACCCTTAAACCCTGACAACCACAACTCATTTTTTTCCATTTTTACTCCCCTGTTATTTCAAGAATATTATGAAAATGCGGTCATACATTATGCAACATTGTAAATGAGTTTTATTCACTCAGCATGAGGCTATGGGGATGCATCTAAGTTGAAACATACATAAATAAATTTTCCTCCATTTTTATTGTATTTAGTAGTGTTCTGTGGTATGAATCTATCATAGTTTGTTTAACTGTGATCCCATTGAAGTACCTCTAAGTTACTTTCCAGTTTTTGTTACTGTGAATAAAAGGAATATAAATATTTGTGTAAAAGGTTTTCAAAAATAAGTTTTCATTTCTCTGGAATAAAGGCCCCAGGGGTAATTTTAAAGTCCAATGGTGGTTTGCAAGTTCAATTTTTTAAGAAACTACAAGTTCATTTTCCAGAGTGGCTGTTCCATTTTGCATTCCCACCATAATGTGGGAATGATACAGATTCTCAGTATCTCATCTGTTGTTGATTGATTGATTGGTTGGTTTCAGTCATTCTGATTGGTATGTAAGGATACTGCAATTTGATTTCAGTTTTCAGTTTCCTAGTGGCTAAAGATATGAAGCATCTTTTCACATCCACACTTATTATCTCTGTGTTCTTTCTTTTTTATTTTGATCTCATCCTTTGTTGTTATTGTTGTTGTTCTTTTTAGATATACATGACAGTACAGTCTATTTTGACATATTATACATACTTTCACTGAAGATGTTATATTCCTGATACATGGAATATAACATCTTCAGTGAAAGGTCTGTTAAAATGTTAAAGTGGATTTTTTTCATATTGAATCTTGAAAAATTTTAAAGATATTTACTAGACACTCATCATTTGATGAAGATGTGACTTTTAAGTATATTCTCCAAGTATGTAGCATGTTTTCTTATATTTTCAACAGGGCCTTTTAAGGAGAAAAGACGTTTCATTTCTATTGTATGAAATTATATCAATTTTCTCTCTAATTAATCATATCAAAAATTCCATTTAATGGGTCATACTGTTGGAATCATACCTATGAACGTGTTTCCTAGCCATGGATCTGTAAGATATTCATCCATGTTTAAGTTGATTTTGATGTATATAAAAAAGTAATGTTTAGGGAGAAAGTAATGTATTTGCCAACAGACATTCAATTTCTCCAGCTTCATTTCCTAACAAGACTCTCAGTTGGATCTATTTGCATAGGACTATTCCTGGGTTCTCTAATCTGTTCCACTGATCATTGTGTCCATTCCCTGCCAAAACCGTACTCTCTAAATATGGAAAATTCTGAGATGAATGTATTGACCAGAGGATGGCTTGATGGATGGATAGATATAAATCATTGGTGTTTTTTAAAGTTTTGATGAAATCTCTAAATATGTGAACATAATCTACTGATTCTTACATGTTTATAAACTTTTTATTCAACTTCCTTTCATATCGTTCTTATGATACTCTAATCTCTAGGTTAGGTAACATTTAGCTCTTCTCTTAAATAGTTTCCTTTGATGTCTCATTCTCTAAAGTTCTACCATTGGCAAATTAATTTAAGGTCTAATTATACTAATGTTCCCTGAGGAGAAATCAGTTTCCTCAGGAATCCTGATACATTCAACCCTCAGACTATATACTTACTGTATGCACCTATAATACAGTAATCCTCCCAGTTTGCAGAACATATCCCAGTGTTCTGGTAAATGTAAATTACCTTTCTGTTTATTTTTCCACTGGGAAGAAATTCTCCATTGTCCTTTAATAATTCTACCCATCTTTGTGACCACATCAGGGCTACAAGGTCTTGATTGCTCTTATTGAAGTTTGCAAAATGCAACCTCAGAGAATGAGGTAATCTCTTTTTCAGGACCAGTTTTACTTACTGCTTACTGTGAAATTTATGATTCTCCAGGCAGTATTTCTCTCCTGTAACCTACTGTGTATGTAGGTATTCATCTGGTCCCACAGGGCATAGGCTATAAATAGAAACTATACAGCCAGGTTCGATGGTGCACATCTATAATCCCAGCAGTTCTGGAGGCTGAGGCAGGAGGATTGTTAATTCAAAGCCAGGCTCAGCAAAAGTGAGTCACTAAGCAAATCAGTGAGACTCTGTCTCTAAATAAAATACAAAACAGGGCTGGGGATGTGGCTCAGGGATTGAGTTCAATCCCCAGTAAACTTCACCCCCCCCCCACAAAAAAAAGGTAATGAATACAAATGTGACATTGAATGTGTTTACTTTGCTATGAACAATAAAGTTATGTCATTCTCACCTATGTTTTTTTAGTTTCCTGCCCCATCCATGAAACAATAATGGGTTTACTTAATATAACACATGCAGAATAAAATCAAAACCCTCACCCAGCACTTACTATTACAGTAGAAGGCAGCATTTCAAAGCTTTCATCATTAGTACCTAAGAGATATACAGCATATGTTTAATCATTACACGTAAAATAATTGACTTTTAACAAGTAGAGAAGCAAAGAGATGCAGTGTATACAGGCTCAGTGTTGAACTGGACAGATGGAATGAGAGAAGAAAGCAAAACGAATTGAGGAGAAACACTATGTGAATTTCTCCTTCGCTGCAAATCAATTCAATTTTATCCTGCTAAATATTAATATTAAATCCATCCTTTTATTGCTTGTTCATATTTTGTTTTAAATTATAAAAAATTTGAATTTTAACTATTAAACTTTTCTGCCTCAAAGATCACCTCGTTTCATCTTGACAACATAATCGTGAGAAAGGATATTATTTTTCAAAAGAGGAGGCTTAAGTTCCGCACAGGTGAAGTGACAGGCCTCAAATCAAATGATTCACAAAACCATTTCCAAACCTACCAAACAATTCTAATTTCTCCATGTGTGGATGATATAAAGAACACATTAGTAGGCTTTGCACAACTTTCTTTGTAAAGGAAGTTCTGACATTTCTATGCAAAATTGAAGAGAATAAATTGATTTACATTATCCACTCTTACCATTTTGGTATCTACATGAGGGTGGTATCAAAATGTATGTTGCTGATTATGTGTAGACTTTTAAAATTCTTTAAATGTTAGCTTCTCCTGGATTTCCCAAAATATTCCATACTTATATTATCCAAAATGTAGTTCAGTATCATCTTATTCAATTACCTTTTGTGTTTTTATATAGATTAATAAGTTCATTAAAATTTGAGTTTGTTAAAAATAATTGGTGAATTACTACTATACCCCAGGCAATTCTGTATGTCTCAAATATTTGATAAAGATAGGAAAAGTTCCTAATCTTTGAATGTTTACTTCCTGACAAGGTACCCTCAGCAGATTCATCTACTATACTTTTTTGTTGCAGTTCATTTCTGATAACTCTGCTGCAGCTATGGCAGTTTGCATCCAATTTTTTTTTTTGTTTGAACTTGCAATTGAACCCAGGGATACTTTGCCACTGAACTACAGTCCCCAAACTTTTTATTTTTTATTTGAGATCCAGGCTTTTCTTGAGTTTAAGAACCTCCTATCTCAGCCTCCCAAATCTCTGAGATTATATGCATTAAAAATCTGGAATTTATGTCTTAGTTTTATTATATTAGACTTCTTTTGACTAGAATATTTGCTCATACTAATTCATAATAATTCTATCTGCACACTCTCTGGAGTGATATTTTTAATTTTAAATCTTGTATGCATCTACTATCATAGTGTAATGTCTAAAGTTACATTACAATATGGATCTAACCCCTTTTATGCCCTAAATTATTATTATAGTTTTGATTAAAAAATGACAAATACATCAGGAGATAGGCAAAAATTAAAGACTACTTAATATAATGAAAATATTAATAAATTATAACAACAATAGCAGCTAATATTTATGCAGTGCTTTCTCTAAACATGACATTATTCAAACGTTTTTAATAATTATTATATTTAAAACAAATACTGTGAAATCACACATTATTATTAGCACTAGTAGTGATAGAAATAGTAGCAATATTATTTTCAATTCATAAAGAAGAAAATATTGATGCCCATTTATGTGGTACATGGATACATAATTTAGAAGATACAATGTGAATTTTTGTTGGAAGTTCATGTTCCTCTTTCCTTAAATAACTCTGTAACACATACATGTTGATGGGAGTCAGAATCCTATCAGTTTTTTTTTTTTTAACTTGTGTTTTTTAAAATTTTTGTTATTTGCTTTAATTAGCTATATGACAATAGAGTGCATTTATGTATTTTGATATATCATTCATAAATGAGGTATATTTTCTCATTTTTTCTAACTGTGCATGTTGTAGAATCACATCAGTCATGCAGTCATATATGTATATAACATAATAATGTCTGTTTCATTCTACTATCCTTCCTTTCCCAATATGACTCCCCTTCCCATCACTCCCCTCTACCTGATCTAAAGTAACTTTATTCTTCCCTAACTTTATTCTTGCCCCTTATCCCTTATTGTGAATCAACATCTGCATATCAAAGAAAACTTTCAGCCTTTGTTTTTTGGGGATTGGCTTGTTTTATTTAGCATGATATTCTCCAATACTATCCATTTATCAGCAAATACTATAATTTTATTCTTCCTTAAAGCTGAGTAATATTCCATTGAATATACCACATTTGTTTATTCATTTATGTATTGAAGGGTACATAGTTTGATTCCATAGTTTTTCTTTTTGAACTGAGCTGCTATAAACATTGATGTGGCTATGTCGTGGTAGTATGCTGATTTTTAAGTTCTTTAAAACAATCAGTAATGTGAAGAGTACCTACAGACTAGGAAAAAAAAAATATTTACCACATGCACCTCAGATACACCTAGGATATATAAAGAACTCAAAAAATTTAACACCAAAAAACCCAAATAACCCAATCAATAAATAGGCTAAGGAACTGAACAGACACTTCACAGATGAAGAAATATAATACATCAACAAAATATATGAAAAAAATGTTCAACATCTCTAGCAATTACAGAAATGCAAATCAAAACTACGCTAAGATTTCATCTCACTCCTATTAGGTTTCTATAACTTAACCAGTGTCTTTCTTAACATATTGGAGAAGAGGTGACATTGTACTCTTGTGCCTGTTGTGAGAGCTATGTAGGGATCCTTACTTACTAGCTGGGCTGGTGGAATGTATGAATGATAACCAGTTTGTTCCCAGAATCCTGGATGAAGGCCTGGCTCCAAGGGTCCCAATAGACCAGGTCCAGCCATTTACCCGCAAAGACCAAAAAAGATACTAGAGTGGTAGAGACACTAAAGGTCATCCACATGCAGGATGACCATACCAGGAAGACAGTATGTGGTCTAGCAACCTAAGATCTGTCTTTGGAATATCAAGAACAGCTTTGTGGGTCCATAGGGAAGGAAGAAAATAAAAATTTAAGGAGGTTTGCACAGCTATCCATTTCATTCAGCCCATGATCTGGTTGATCATTATTGTGGGATTGACAAGGCAGAGTTTCCTTGGTGTCAAGGAAACTATAGTTGCTCAGGGGACAGTTTCAGTTGCAATAAAAAGATGTTTATCTATCAGTTCTGTAATCTTGGAACCTAAGAAACACTGAGGGAAAGAATAATTCAGAAAACAGCAGGTTGTAGAGAGACAAAACAGAATTAGGTCAATGATTATGTCCTCCTTCAAAAAAAGCCTGATTATCCATCAATAGTACCTCCTCTAGCCCTGGGAATATTTATTTATCCTCCTCCTTAACAGCAGAATCTCCATGTTTCTCTCTAGAACAAGCATTTGGTCAAATCAGTCTAACATAGCTGAAGGCAAAGGCAGTACTCTGGATTATTTTTGCGGGTTATCTCTAAACACCATTAGAATGTGACATTTGCAAACAGGGAGGATTTCAGGCCTGCTTTACCTCTCCACCCACTTAACTGAAGTCCTATTTACTTCCTACACTACTGGACTTGTTACCTCAGCTTCCTCGTGCCCTCCTGGACTTTTCCAGCAAATGCAGAATCTTCATGCTGTACACTTAGATTTCTTCCTATGCTCCATTTGAAATTATCTACTCTTATCTTAGGAGAGACCTAATTATCTTAAGCATGTAGCACGCCCCATAATTAGTTAGGCAATTCCTTCTCTATCTTTCCATGGAACTTTTTGTTTTTTAATTATCCACATCCTTTAACAGGATGGGGTGTAATTATTCCTTCAAGTGTCTTTCTCAACAACTAGAATAGAATCTCTTCGAGGAAAGAGTCATTTCTAATTGATCTTAGTACTCTTGGTTCTTATTTCGGCATCTGGCTGAAATTGTAAATGTTCATAAATATTTGGTTAGTTATTTTATTAATAGAATACGTATTTAAACATTATAAAAATCTAGAAATTTAAGTATCATGAGCCAGAATATGATTCCATATTTTTTTGGTGTTTATGTGTTGTTTTATAAAACATATTTGTTCCTATTTAATTTTCCTGATCATAATGAGGATTAGATCAAAGAAAACTAAATTATTTTTATGGTGTAATAAAAATTCAATGACTTTAAAATGTATCATATATTGAGTATTTTAAAATTTCTAATTCTGATTAAATTCAATTGCATTTTAAGTTGTCTTTTAATTTAAACAATTAGATAACCATAAAACGTAGCCAAGGAATCATTGATAAATGATGTAACTTCAATCAATTTGACTGCAGATGCAATATCTCCCATGCTGACTCCATAGTTAAATTTTTGCTATGTAAACATCCTAGGGGAATTAAACATTTGTTTAACAACTTTAATTATAAAGCTATGGAGACATCTGATAACAAAGACTACTAGGAATATCTTCTTGTTTATTTTAATCAATTCCTTCTCTTGAATTATTACCCACATCAATCCAAAGGAAATACACCTAACTAGCATCACCTTATCCATCTGGAGAAATAGGAAAACTTTAAAAGATTATTTGAAATATCTGGAATTATATGTAGCTAACCTAGGGGCTGGATGAAAACTGATTTTCTTTTAATAATATATTATTAAAGGGACTTATTTCCAGATTAGTGCACTAGACTTTATTGGGTCACTAGATTATTTCTCATGGAATTTTATACTTTTGCTGACATGGTAGCTTCATAGCATTATAAAGAATCCTTCTGAACAAAGTTGAGCTCTTTAACATCTCAGGAAGCCTGACCTACAAATTCATAGATAATTCAGTGGTATTTCCTGTTGACTAAAGCTTTGCAGGAGTGTGGCAGGGAAGTTCAAGGAAGGGAGTGCCCCAACCCATCCTGAGAGAGGGTCTTGAAACTCTAGCCACAGCAATTAAACACACAAAAGAAATTAAAGGGGATATGGCTAGGAAAAAAAGAACTCAAGGGATCACTATTTGCTGATGACATCATTCTATACCTAGAGGAACCCCCCCCCAAAAAAAAAATCCATGAGAAAACTTCTAGAACTAGTAAATGAATTTAGAAAAGTGGCAGGATATAAAACCAACATCCATAAATCAAAGCCATTTCTGTATATCAGTGACAAATCCTCTCTCTGAAAGAGAAACTAAGAAAACTACCTCATTTACAATAGCCTCAAAGAAAATAAAATACTTGGGAATCAACCAAAGAGGTGGAAGATATCTCCAATGAAAAGTACAAAATACTAAAAAAAGAAAATAAAGAAGACCTTAGAAGATGGAAAGATCTCCCTTGTTCTTGGATAGGCAGAATTAAAACTGTCAAAATGACCATACTATTAAAAGCACTATACAGATTTAATGCAATTCCAATCAAAGTCCCAATGAAATTCATCATAGAAATAGAAAAATATATTTTGAAATTCACCTGGAAAAAAATGAGAGATCCAGATTAGGTAAAGCAATCCTTAGCAAGAAGAGTGAAGGTGGTGACATCACAATACCAGAACTTAAACCATACTACTGAGCAATAGTAACAAAAACAGCATAGAATTGGCACCAAAATAGACTTGTATTCCGATGGCATAGAATAGGGGACACAGAGACTAACCCACATAAATACAATTATCTCATACTAGACAAAGGTGCCAAAACATATATTGGAGAAAAGATAACCTCTTCAACAAATGGTGCTGGAAATCCATATGGAGCAAAATGAAATTAAGCCCATGTCTCTCACCATGCACACTTTATTTTTTCTAATTTTTTCTTCATACAAAGTGTCATTTTCATCATTATTTTAAATTTGTAGGCTTAAACTTTGTGTTTGTGATTTTACAAATTTTCAAGTGATAGGAAGTTTTTTTTTTTTTTTTTTTTTTTTTTTTTTTTTTTTTTTTTAACATCCTTTGTTTTGGTAATTTCTCAACCTTGGCCTTTTCTTCTTTCAAATTATATGAGTGTTAGGATTTATTTTCACTATCCTTGTATGTCAATGATGTGGTTCATTTGTTAAATTCATTTCTCTCTATTGCTTAAATTGAGTTAATTCTTATTTTTCCAACCTCTGTGTCACCAGGTACTTCTTCTTCCCTCCATTCAGATTTCCATTCATTGAGATTTTTATTTTAAATATTGGGTTTTTAATTCTAAAATATTTTCTTCTATTTGTCTTTTTTATTTTCTGAGACCTATTTCTGTGTGTGTGTGTATGTGTGTTTGTGTGTGTGTGTGTGTGAGAGAGAGAGAGAGAGAGAGAAAGAGAGAGAGAGAGCTTTCCTTTTTCATTTGTTTCAAGTGTGTTTGTAGTCACTTCTTGAATTACTTTTTATATTGCTTCTTTTAAACTCCTTGTCAGAGAATTTTGCATCTCCTTCTTAATGTTGGTAAACATTATTGACTCATTTCATTTAGATTGAGACCTTATTGTTTTGTTTGGTTTTTTTGTATATAAAGATTGAAAGCTGGATATTTTTATATTATGTCATGATACTCTGGTTCTTTTTTGTGTCATCCTTCTGTTTAATCTAGAATTTTCTAAAGGCTCCAGGCAGGGTTTTCAATTAATACCTAATGAGAAGTGTGAGCTCCTTATTGCCATTGGCCAGATATGGGAATTTGGACTCCTTCTGTGTTCTGCACTGACATTATTCTTGGGGGTACTTTGTTTCCACTGAGCAGTGTAAAAACCCTTGGTTCCCTGAGAGACTTCCTTGCACATCTTCTCAAGGAAGAGGGTGGAGGGAACCACATTATATCCAAGTGTGTGGGGTAGTCTTGGCTTTTAACAAAGTCATCCTTGACTCCACAATTCCTGAAAACCCCCCTAATTGATGGCACCTATAGATGGCTGAGTTATTTGACAACCATCAGGTAATAATTTTGAGGTAGCCCATTACAGCTTCATAGAGGTGGGAGTCTAAGCTCTCCATTCACCATCTGTTGCCATGGGTGCCCATGAAGGGAAAGAGTGTTTCGTTGCTTTACTAAAGGTAGCAGTAAATTATCTAGATTTTATCTTGTTAGGCTGTTCCTCTTTTTCCCTTTTAGCTAGAAGGAGCAGGTCTCCACTGGATATTATTATTATTTTTGTGAGGGAGTACCAGGGGTTGAACACAGGGGCACTCAACCACTGAGCTATAATCCCCTGTTTTATATTTTATTTAGAGACAGGGTCTCCCTGAGTTGCTTAACACCTTGCTTCTGCTGAGGCTGGCTTTGAACTCCTGATCATCCTGTCTCAGCCTCCCAAACCACTGGGATTACAGGCATGCACCACCATGCCTAGCTTACACTGGAGATTTTTATTATTATTATTATTTCATCTGTACCCCCTGGCATTAGAAAGTTATTGACCTGTGAGCAATACTATTATTTTTAATCTTGCAAACACTAAATAATTTCAATGGTTTGAATTTGTATTCTATCCCATCATTTCTCCAAGGAAAACATTCAGTTTAACTATCAAATTAATTGATTTATGATCATATCCCAATAGTTATAAGATTAAAAGTGAATTTTACAATATGATGAGCCCACAGTTGTGGTGAGCCGCTTCTGCCGTTTCTGCAGATTATGGTCGCCATTACAAGATGACGCTGGCTCCGCTGTGGTCTGTGACAAACAACTCCTTATCTGGGAGAGTTGGCACATAATTTTTCACCACCCTGTGAGAAAGCTCCACGCGGCAGCTTTGCATTGGGGCTTGGGATGCTTTATTAAGGCTGGGAGGGGCATCAGAGAGGGAGAAGAAGAAATATCAAGGGCCTGAATAAACTGCTGAAAGAAGATTCCCGAGTTGCGTCTTCCTTGCGGGCAAGGGGTCGCGACACACAGTCTCTATTATAGCATAAAAGTTATAATCCATGATCCCTGACCAAAGACTTTAGGCCTGAGTTTTCTCTGTTTCTCGTCCAGTGTCTAATGATTAATCCATCATGTTCATTTTGCAAGCTGGGCAACACAGTAAGAAGTTAAAGAAGATAGGCAGATTGGCTGCTATTTTCTCTATAGCTATTTAAAAACATGTCTATTAGTAAAGTCTTCGTAAATCAAGATTAAATTTACAAGGTGAGCATTATGTATAATTTCAAAAATTCCAGACACATGTTAATATATTCAATCACATAATTTGTAAGTGACATTGAAAATAACCGCTTAGTTTTATCTACAAAATATTTATTTTCATGTTTAAAAAGAGCTAATTATTTGAGAGCTATGATGACAGAAGTTAATTTCATGATTGGAGAAACTATCCTTACATGTACCATTTCCTGTAATTTTGCAAGAAACCAGCCTGCTGATTTTTCATTCCCTTTAGGCAATGAGGATCTCATTATTGAGACCACCTACAGATGGTATGATTGAAATTTTGAATCTGTGCATAATCACCTCATCATTTTGATCTTTTTATGCAAATCTCTAGACAATCATGGACATTATACTAAGCAAAAGCTTAGGAAGTTCACTTTTAGCCTTAAATTGTTCAGAATTTTGTATGCCCTACATAAATCTAAAAAATTGCTAGTAATCTTATGTTCTCTCAAGTATTAAAAACTACACTTTAAACTTCCTGTGATTAACAAATTGTTTTATTTATCCGTACCATGAAGTTGGGGTTTCAGATTACAATATGTTTGGAGATTTGAGTTTTATATAATGTATTATCATTTTTATTTAAAATCTCAAAATTTTGCAGTTCACTTTACCTTATGATTTATTTTGTCAACATAGTATTAATTTGTGAATTCATGGTTCCTTTCCTCTTAATCTTAGAGAATGAAAATATTTTTCAACACAGGTATTTATTTTATATGAAAATGAATTAATTTTATATTTATTGTTTATGATAATAAAGCAAATTTTTCTTTTAAATAATAAATATTTCTTTGAAAATCAAAGGGTATTTATAAATTACTTTTTCCATTTCTTAAGTTTTATTTAACTATTATAAGAAAACTAATAACGTTTCACACATTGAAAAAATTTTTAAAATAGTACTAAACAATAAACTCAATATGATTTGGTTATGAAATAATTTTAAAAGATGGCACATTGATATAATAAAGATTATAATGTACACAGAGATTATTTTACAAATTTAATTATATTTTAATTAAAATCCAGCAGGATTTACCATATACAATCTATATGGTAGATCTGACATAACTAGTGGCACTTATTTTATAACATATATAAAATTAAGATAAAATTGATAACTGTTGAAATAGAAATGACAAGTATATGATTGTTTTAAGTTTAAAATTAAGTAAAATATCAATAATAAGATCATGTAATATGTAAATCAATGGATGTGTAACTGATGTGATTCTGCAATCTGTATATGGGGTAAAAATGGGAGCTCATAACCCACTTGAATCAAATTGTGAAATATGATATATCAAGAACTATGTAATGTTTTGAACAGCCAACAATAAAAAATTAAAAAAAAAAGTATTCCTTTACAGCTATAATTCAAATATGCTTTGAAAAATATATTTTTATTTAATTGATCATAGCCATATATCTGTGTATGAAAGCTTTCACAGCCTAATCGAAAAAATGTTTTATAGAAGTGTGTGAATGTGTGTAAATAAAAAAGTTAGATATGGTGCAGCAAACAATTTTTTTTTTCTGGTAGAACAAGTTATTGGTTATACTTGACAAGTTCCAAGCCAAGCATAGTCAAAATGAGAGAAGGAAAAGGGAATGTTATTAATATTTCTTGAGAGTCATCCTGTTGAATTATAAACTACATGTTTTATATGCAATAGCTAAGATAGTGCTCAAAATGATTTTGTTTAGCTAAATACTATTTAAGTTATCAGTTATAAATAAAACTATGGAAAAGTTTCATCTTTGTCTTTAAGAGGGGAACTTGATAATAAATAAAGTTATTTATGAGGAATGCTTCTAATAGTTACTTTCGAAACGATGTATTTTAAAATATTACTTTAGAAGATGTCAAACATGAACACAGGGAGGTAAGTAGCAGAACTGATATCACTGAGTAAAATTACATATATCTTTGTTGATGTTCAAGCAGTTTTTAACATTCTCACTTTTTGTTTTCTAGTCTGTTTTTCTCTCTTCTTTTATCTCAAGTGTGATGTATGTGCATATTTCCATTTCATATAGTTTAGCACATTTAAGAGACTAAAATTTCCTTTTGTATGAATATTTAATACATTAGACTATTGCTTGACTGTTTTATAATTACACATCATAGAGTAGCCATAGGCATGCCCTGTGGTGTATTCATATAATGAAATACTTTTCAGCAGTAAAAAGAAATAAGAAAGTGATGCACACAGAAAAATAGATGGATCTCCATAGAATTTGCTGAGTCAAAAAAGTATTTAAAAAATAAAATCAATAAAAAATATTTCCAGAAAGAAAAAAAGTCAATTTCGTATGGTTATATGTATCTCTACCTAATTTTATCTGAATGATGAAATTTCCATGATGGAGGATAGATAGGTGATTTCATAGCTTTAAGGGAAAATGAGTGCCTATTAGGAATGGAAAGATGGAGTATCTTGGCCATGATAGAATAATTTCATGTCTTTATTGTAGAGATACTTGAATTGACATTTTTGATAAATTTCATAGGATGATACACCAAAACAAAAACAATGCAAGTAAAGACTGTTAAAATTGAAAAAAAAAATCTGTACCTAAATTAGTACTGTTACATAAATATCTACTTCTTTGTTTAAACAATCTAATTTGGTCACATAACGTATCATCATTGGAGGAAGCTAAGGAGAAGGCCAATAGGAACTATTTATATTTCTCAAATTCTTATGAGTTCTGTTTCAAAACACAAAGTTGTAAAAGTAGGATAGATTCAGTTTCACTATGCTAAAATAATTTCTTAAGATTTAGTCCATGTTAAAATAATAAAATAATGGAAATAGAATTAAATAAGATATGGTCAATTTTGCTGTTTTCCCACTATTCTACAGAGTATAAATGGTCCACATGATTTTTAAAGTGGAGAATAATTAGAAAATCAGGTATTTGTATATAAATTTGCATCTTTTCTGATTATCCAAAGAATATGTATTTCTCTTTAAATAACTTAGAACTCATTGGAAACTACAATAACATCCATGATGATAATGATTCAAAGTCATATGTTATGGAGGGCCTTATTTTATACTGTGTTAATTTTCATTATTTAGTCTGATAATTTCAATTTAATTAACACAACAGATTTACAAAGGATAAATGAAAAGAAAACTTAAAAAAACAAAGGAAATGTATAGAATTTGTATCAGTTGTTCAAAATAGTCCAAGGTATTAAAGTTTAATAATTTGTTCCACAGAATACAATTCACCATCAACATAAAAAATTGGTAAAAGAAAGTCTAATAATCAATTGTTATTGGTTACAAATTTCTATTTACTTTGATTTTTTTTAAAAAGTCCAGAATATAGTCTTAAAACATTATCAAAAATAAAATATATTCTTTGCACCAATACTATATCCTGTATAAAACTATTTTTATACAGTGTCAGTTCTCATTCTTTTCTTCTGCATCCATTCCTATTTACATGTGCTGATTAAAAACAATTTTAGCCCATAATATATGTATTGATTAAATGATATTTCATTGTTAAATAACGCTGAAATACAGAATTTTGTAATATCTGAAATGAAAATAATTTTATTCTACTGATCACCACAAATTCACCTATGGTGCACTATATAAACTGAAATCGCTATTTGTGTGTTTGTGTGGTTTATATACATATGAAGTGTGTATACAGATTTTATGTGTGTGTGTGTGTATATATATATATATATATATATATATATATATATATATATATATATACACACACATAATCTCAGATTACACTGTTATTGATTCTTTTTTTTTTAAATGGTTGGTGGGTGCTACACAATACCATTTTGCCCTCACAGATTCTGCCTGTAATGATTGGCATTTGCTTGGGAACCTTTCACAGCTAAGGTTATATAATTACAAATATAAATCTATCTCATACAACCGATTATAAGTTAGGCCACTTTGACAGCTATATTCTTATTTTTAGTTCACTAAAAATTATGCAGTACCCTAGGGTAATAATTACTATTCAGAAAACTAAATCAGAAAGTTACTAATGGTGCTATTAGCATCTGCAGAATTGGTTGACCTGAATTAAACTTTCTTTCTTTTGCACCATTTTATCCTTCAATTTAGATCATGAGCAAAAATGTCCAAATGTGCAAAGAGAGATCAAGGAAAATAATATAAGATGTTTGAATAGTTTACAGAACTTAGTATAACTACATATTGATTTGGTCTTTCCTGCTTACTTGAGATATTAGTAAACCCAGAAGCAACAATCTTTACTTTTACAATTTGGTGAGTTCAGCAAACTCCAGTGTATTCCCATACATTCTCCAACCTGTTTGCTGATATAGCACACTAACTGCACTCCCTGATTCCCTGAGATCAGTTTTGCCTGCTGTCAGAGTTGGGCAGGATGTACCACTCCTCTTATTTCCTGAAAACAATCTGGAAGTTTAGCCTTTCTGGTGAACTATTTGATAATTGCACAATTAAAAAAAAAAAAAAAAACAGAGGGCCCACAATTTGGAGTTTGCATTACCTACCATTTCTCTGCACTCCACTTTTCTTCAGTTGAGCCACTACCAACTACAGCCAGCCATAGAAAACTATCCTTGTTTAGCACCTTGTGTTCTGCTATAAGGAGAGGGAAGTAGTAGGGAGAAAATACATAATGAGTAGTTATTTTTATCATTCAGCAACTTCCAATTTAGAGATCTCTTCACCCTACCCACCTTTCTTTTTTCTGAAGGTTAAATTTCTTTTCTCCTAAAAATTAGAAATTAAAAAAAAGAAGATAGAAATACAAAAAAAAAAAAAAAAGCCTTCCTTAAATCCTCATTGAATATTGTCTCCTGACTTCACCTCATGCTTTTGATAAGTTGAGAAGCTTTAGTCACTTTTCTGAAGCACTATTTTTGTCATTTGGCCTAATATATTAGTGCAAACAGCTAGAGCTTGTTCTGCATCATTAGAAGCACTCAGAGAAAACTGAGTAGTTGTGAGATGTGTAGCATCAAATATGAAGCACGATGTTTAATACTGCATGGTATGCAGAATCAATTCTGAGTATGAGTTTGCGGTCATCATTCTTTCATCCTTCTGGATAGTGTCCATCACATAACTCAGACTCATTTTGAATTGGCAATGGTATGTTCAGGTAATACCTGACTTTCACAGTATTCCTCCTGGGAGCCCATTTCTTCTGCAACAGAGGACTCAGCAGTGGGACACATTTATACTAAGGACATCAGATTTGCTCTGTGCCTTATCCCTGCCATGTTTAGACATTACATTCTGTCAGACCAGGTTAATATTTTCTTCTTTATAATTCAATCACATGGGGGCAAAGTCAATTATGTAGGCTTGAATTCCTGACTCATCTACTTGATATCCGACTCCCTAAAATTTGTTTAATCTTTCTTAATCTCAATACCATCACCTGTAACATCATCAACATATTTCTCAGTGCAGTAAAAACAAATTCAAAATTCTGGCAGTCCCAATCGGTCCATGAATTCCATTTCATATGCATGTGATTTTCATGACACTGAGTAGTAGTAACAGAGGTCTGGAAAAGGTGACTCCTGTTCCTATAGGGTGAACACACACACACACACACACACACACACACACACACGATTACTCATTGGAAATTCTAATTTGATCTGGTTGATATTTCTAACATGAAGGGTAGAGATTGTTTATTTTCATACTCAGGTGACTTAGTAGTACATACATTAACTTTAGCTCATTCCAATGAGATTAAGGCAAGCTCACTCTTCCAGCTCCTTTTATCATCTCAGCTATGTGATGTTATTTACTGAGAGCTCAGAATAGTTTTTCTACTTTGATTTTTCTTCATTAAACTAAGAACTGTGCAAAAGCAGAAATGGGGGAAAGATGGGAGAATTATGCATCTTTTATAACTTTTCTAAGAACAGTTCTATACCATGTACTCCTGAAATAACTAGATATTTAGGCAGGCCAATTTCACCATTTTTGCAACTATCATGAATGAATGAACTCTATTTATGATGATCTACATATATAGGTATGGGTTCTTATTATTATTGACAAAGGATGCTACTATGAATGATATATTAGCTTTGATCCATATTACCATATACACATTCAAATGCTGTGAAGAATTCCACCTTTTTTGTTGATTCAAAACAATACAAACCTTATAATGCAGGATAAGTTATTAAGTTTACTCAGTTCTTGCCCCCCAGTGCATGACCATTTGGCAGTATTTTAAACTCATATGCAAAATGCTACCCAAAATCCTTTTCTTTGGTTCTTACAAATGCCTACGGGTTTCTTTCTTCTTAAGACATTTTCAGTTCTTGCATGATATCCAGGCATGCATTAGCAGTTTGCTCTTCAGGAAATTCTAACTTGGCAAAGGAAGTAGTTGAATAAACCCACTCGAATGCACCAAGAATACTTAACCATTATAACTACTGCCTTAAATAAACTCTCTACCCCCTCCCCAACTCTTGCTTAATTTCACTTCCTTAACAAAATAACAAATCTGGAAAAACCCAGTGTTCTGCCTACCTCACATCTGTGCTCATGAAATTGAGTGTGCCTGAAAAAGAAAAATATGTTACCTTGAATACTTACAGGACCACAGACCTCTGAGTTTCCTAATGGTCTATCATACACACCTACTCTCTTTTAGAACCTTTAACATCATTCCCCAATTGGTGCTCTCAGCTGTTGACTTTGCTTGCTACATGTTGAAAAATTGAAGAAATTATAAGAACACTTCCATTAACTATCTTAGAAAACTACATAAAAACTTTTCACTCATTTAACTATTTTTGTGCTACTATAACAGAAAAGAGACTGGATAATTTGAAAACAATAAGAATTTATTACTCATAGTTCTATAGGCTGTGAACTATGGGGCTAGCATCTTGCAAGGGTCTTTCGCTGTGCTGCCATATGGCAAAAGATAGAGGGGCAAGAGAACCCTTGTGAATGTGCAAGAGAGAGAAAGAGGGAGAATCAGTAGATGAACAGAGTACAAGAGGTAGGCTTACTTGTCATTTTGTAAGGAAACTACTCAAAAAATAATGGAATTAATTCATTCAGGAGGGCAAAGCCCTCATTGCCTAGGCACCTTCTGAAGTTTTCACTGATGAATACTGTTAGATGGCAACTAGATTTCCATGTCTCTGATTTCTGTATTCAAACTTTCCTTGCTCCTGTACATGACTATCTCCTTTTCTGTGGGTGAGCCTCACTACTATGCCAATTCAATGATGTTACCCCAGTTTTCCTCCATTATTTTTTCTTCTCTACTTAATCACATCAATCAGATTATAAGCATTTACATTCTCAATAAAACAAACAAAGAAGTCTTTTCAACTTCCATTTTCCTGGAACTCTTGATCTCTTTATTTGCTCCCCTATTCTGCAAAATTCCAGAGGGCGCTACACAATCTAGCTCCTGGTTAATTCTGTCTTTATTTCATTTTAGTCCAGCCAATATGGATTCTGATGTACCTTGAACACTGCAACCACTCTGTTGTCACCTAATATTTGCACTGAATTTGACCTTAGACTGAAGGGTTTTTATCCATCTTGCATACACATGACTATTTTTATCACCGGATTCTCTTCATTGCTCAAGTGCCATTTTCTCAATGTATCTTACTCTATTTAAACTACCTCTTGCATTTTTACCTGTGTTTATTTTTGTAAAGCATTTGCGTCAAGTTAATTATTGGGTAATTTTCTTACTTAAGAATTTTGCTTTTTATTTCCTATATTCTCCCACTAAAATGTAAGCTTAATGTGGATGGGAATCTTTGCCAGTTTCATTCTTCAATATTTTCCTAGCATCTAGAAAAGTGACAAGCCATATTAAATCCTCAACAATTTATTTTGAATTAACTAGTTAATTAATCATATAGGTATCTATTTTTTTCAGTCTAAAATTAACTAACGCTTTTTTTAAAATACTAGATTGTAAAATTATATTTGTAATACAATTACAAGGGGGAATTTTGTTATTGTTTTAACACAGGGCACAAGGGCATTTCTATTTGAACATTTGATTTCAAGTTCTTATGCTACTATTAGACTGTGCAGGTGGAATTCATGGGAAAAAATGCATTGATGATTATTTGTAGTGACAGTGGTTTTATATGATAATAACATTGTGTTAAAGAATGTGTGAAAGTAACCTTACCTATGACACATGTCATTGAATGCTCCCACATATTTGGGCAAATGCCGCACAACACTGACTTTACAACCCATAAGAGGTATTTATTCTTCTCACAGTTTTAAAACAATGTGATGCTATTGCTTTATAATTCTTTATGTCCCTTATGATTCTCAACAAACCCAGATATGAAACTCTGTTTACCAAGGAATTGATATAAGTTTACTGAAAATCTAGCTTTCTCTCAGTGATTTAGGAGCTAGCAGGAAAAAAAAAAACAATGTACTGAAAGAACCTCAATAATTTTTGTGTTAGTTAGTATTGAAGGGGAATGCCAACATGTATCTACTATTTAATACCCCACAGAGCCTCTCTGCTCTCCTTTATCCATTTGCCAAAGCTTTTGACTTGACATGACATCACCCCTCTCAATGCCAGGTGTGGTAGAAGTTTAATTCCACTGTTACAGTCTACATTCATATCACATCAATAATTATTCCCTCAGTAAACAAAATTTGAAATTGGCAAATGCGTTTATAGTTTTAAAATCAAATGAATGAATTAAGGTAAAAATATTGGTTTTCGTTTGTTGGTTTTGCAGTGCTGGAAATCAAACCCAGGGCTTTGCCTATGCTAAGCAAATGCTTTACCACTGAGCTCCATCCTAGCCCCCCTTGATTAACCTTTGGATAAAAACAGTGTAGCTGTATTTCATTACCTGATATAAATATTGTTTTCTTAGAAGAACTTTCTTTTATTCTCCCAGGAATTTCTCTGCTCCTCCTTTTTTATTTACTTCATAACTGAATTCATATCCCTATTCTGGCACATACATCACATACTTATATTTATTACCACATTGAAATTCTTACCAGTGGACAAGTGCCTTAATTAAGCCATACTATATGCACTAGGAAGCCAATTAATAATTTCAAATGTCTTTAATAAATCAAAATTCACTACAGCAGTGTTAAATTTCATTAACATAGATAATTTACTCTAGCCTATGTAACACACAAATTCAAGGATTAGCAAGAATTTTTCCTTTATTCATTTTAAAAGGTAAAAATGTTAAGCCTTTCACAGTAAAAGACTGGAGTGACCTCCTTGATTTCCAAAAAAATTATGAAATCCCATTTTAATTGCTATACATAGCAAATCCTTGAAGCATAAGACCAGCTTTAGGAGAGCAAAATGTCAGTAAAGTCAGCTTACTGAAGACTCTCTGAATGTTTTACCTTTTTTATTAATATATGATTAAAAAACATATTTCAGTAATGCACCAAGTCCTTTGAGGCATTTTAAATAGTCAATAACTCAAGGGTTTCATGCAAAACAAATAAGAAACATGTTGATTTGACACTTTAATAAATAATAATGAGGTTTAGGACTAAAATGGAAATCAATCAGATGTACTTTTTATCTACACTGCCATTAACTTAATAACATGTGACATTTTTATTAACCTAGTAGTCTCACTTGCTTATTTTATTGTTCTCCAGCATGACTGCTTTCTGATGATCAGTGATTTGTCCTCTGTATTTACATAATTAAACACACTGTCTCAAGTCTTTGCCTTGCAAATGAACTAAAAAAAAATCCTCTTGTGCTTTTCTTTCTTTTTTTCTCTTCCCTTCTTTCTTTTTTTTTTAAGAAGCAAGAGAAGGAATTAAAAATGTATTACAATAATTCATGGAGGAAATATCTCTTTTCAAAAGTGCTTAATTCCTAAAGACAGTACAGATTATTTCATCATTAAAACATGTAATATTATTTCAAAATTAAATTGAAAATAAGATGTCATACTATAAAACGTTAACTAAAAATGCTTTAGATAATAACATCTTTTGAACATTTTTTTACTACAATAATGGTTGTTGAAATAAAATAATGAATTAATTGATGCCATAATATTACAGAAGAGTTTATGGAATTTTAGACTAAAAATTCTATGCAATATCAAAATAATAAAATTAATTTAATTAGTATAGTTATTGTGTTAGATAAATAAAAACATTGCTTAACTTAGATAAAATAAACAAATAAGAAATCTGACTGTTCTAATGGTCCAAGGAGAAAATCTTGGATGACATACTTATAGTCAAGGTAATTTTCTAAATTGATTTTTGCATAACTTTCAGTCTGTTCTTTTAGTAGCCTTGGGTTTGTTAATTCAATGTGATTTTTAATTTTATTATGCTCAGCATGCTAACTGAAGCCTTGTTAGGCATAGCAAAGTGTGTCACTATGCAAGGATGCTGCATTCGTATTTGGATATTCGCATCCCTTTTGACAAGGTCAGAGTAGATTCTGCAAAGTGCATCAGAATTGCCTATATTTCATAAGCTGTCAGTCTAGCCTTCTGATTAATTAAGCACATCAACCTTTATTTCTCATGGTCATGCTCAGCTTTCCTTGTTTTGTGAATCCTTAATGTGTCACACCCCACCCCACTTTTCTGTTTGTTTGATTTGGCTTTATACCTTCTAGGTAATTTGCTTTTCATGAGTTTCACTTTCAGTTCTGAAAAATTAAGTTATTTTGACTTTAAGGTCTGTGTGACATCTAAACTTTTTCTTTAGCTCTCTTTTATCTCACTCTGTTTCTGGCTAGAAGAAGCGATGAATCATCCTTGATAACTTCTGCTCTTTGCACCTCTAAATTCTATTCTGTAAAGACTTCACATTCCTATCTCCTAAGAATATCTTTAACTAGTTCTCCATTTCCACTGTTGTGATTCCAATTGCTTCTTTTGAGGATCTGTATTTCGGTAGCTTCTTCTTGATAATGTTCTCAAAGCTACTGTCAGTGAAGTTCTAAAAATGGAATCTGCCTTTGACTCCAGGAAACACTTCAATATTCTGTATCCCCTCTCAACCACTGTAACCCAGCTATGTCACTGCCCAATGTATCTTCAAGGTAATGTCAAGAATCATAATGCATTTTTAAGTGTTTGCAAGTGTCCTTTGACAAATTACAATGATCTGTCTGAGAGATGTGGTGTGAGATCTATATTGTTAAGAAACTCTCTGGAGGCAAAGAACTTATTGTAAACCTTCAAATTTCATTCTTATTGAAATTGGAGGAAAAAAAAACCATTGAGGTAGAACTGTTAGTTCTGGAAGACCAATTATCAGTCTCATTAAAAGGATGAACTAAGGTGCCCAATATAATTTATTTTATAATCTGTAGTTATATATAATACCATTATAGGGTTATATTGTTGACTTTGTTGTTGTCAGACTATCTTTTCTCTATCAAGCTGTTAGGAAGTCAAAGATAACCTAGCAGAAAGGACTACGGCACTCACCTTTTTATTTTTGTTTGAAAGTAGGAATACTGATTTTGTTAATAAAATCTGTTAATTCAGCACAACATTTCATGTTACACTGGAGTCTCATTTATATCCTGTGCAAAAAATATGTCTTAGATTTGCATAAGACTTTTCTTTATGGGACAATAAAAACCAGATTTTAATGCTGGAGTTTTTTTCCTAATAAGCCAAAATTGGACTTTTCTAAAAAAGCATCTGTGCATGATTCGTAATCTACTGTAATAAAGATTTAGTTTAATATTACAAATTTTAGGTACATGGTTCTGTTCTTATTTTCTTCTAATTTTAATTTTCTTCTTGGCCATTATTTGCATCCATAATCTATTGTTTATGACTATTATTAAGAATAATCCCACTGAGAATGGTGGCATGTGTCTGTAATCTCAGCTCCTAGATAAAATGAGGTGGGAGAATTATGAATTCAAGGCCAACTTTGGCAATATAGCAAGATCTTGTCATAAAAACAAAATAGGATTTCATAAAAGAGTATGTATAAGAATAAATAAAATATGTGATTTGATTATGTATTATTTATAGGATCTGAAGTACTTAAGTGTATTTAACAATAAGAAACTTGAATAAAGTATGAATTTTATAGCATTTTTATATTTTATGTATTTTTGTTTTTCAGCTAGGAAACAGAAAATATATTTTTGCTCTTAGAAAGAATGAATCAGTTTTAGATTTAAAAGGATGATATGTTATATAATTCTGAAAGATTGGAAGCAAATACAGAGGAACTGGATTATGATTTTCAGGAGGATGATTTGAAAAATCAGACTTCAGAAGGATGTGAGGTCACCTACAGGAAAGATACACATATATGCATTCTATTTTTAGTAAATTCTCTGATGATTCCTGTGCATTCTATTTGCAGTTTAATTACAAAGTCATAGAACATGTTCTTCTTTAAGCTACACTGAGAACTACACTGTTAGTTGTTAGTGAAGTTTCTTACATACTTTATGTCAATTCCTAGCCCACTTGGATATATTTGTTCAATATCTGCTGTCATATCTCTCACTTTTCCTCAGATACTCCATTACTTCAGTAACTGCAGTTATGCATGATTCTCATACTCAGTATTCTCTCCAAATTTTTAGTATTGTTCAACACTATTCAAAATGGCTTATAATTTTTGTATTTCAACAAGACCCAATGGAGGTCTAATGGAGAGAGAAACTTGGCTCCCTTTGCTACTCTATATGTTTTAACAAAAGTCAAGGATACCTTTTTTATTTCATGCTAATAATCAAATTTTTATTTACACAAATGCATAGTTTGGCATTTATATAATGTGTCCTGTGTGTGCCAGCTCAGATTTTGTTATCATATACTAAAATCTACTGTGTTACTGTGCTAAAAATATTTATGTTTTCTTATCCGATTCTCAAAATAACCTTCACATATTTGTTGCATTTCTTAGAGTAGACCAATAACTATTACAGAAAGAACCAAAAATAAAGTTATTCAAATAGAATAGAAATGTGTTTTTTATTCCATTATATAGACTAACATGACTCAAAGTTGTTGTTGGGTGGCTGAATAAGTAAATGTTCACATAGTTATTCAGGAGCAAGAGAACATACACAGGGAGTTGGCCATTTATAAGGAGTGCATCTCAAAGTTTATCCTGGGAGAAAGAGCATGAAATATTGCCTGTAGGATGTCTGTGTGCTTTTTAATGATTCTGTCTTTTAAATGTTGCACATCACTTTAGTTTACTCTCCATTCACTAGAACTCAGTTCAGTGCAATACAAAATTGCAAGCAGGCTGGAAAAGCGGAATAATTATGGTATTTCCAGGAAGAAGAAATTCAGTTGATAGTGTGTTGTCACCCTCATAGGTAGGGTTCTTGGCAACTGAGTAAGCAGACTTATTGACTTTAAAAAACTGAACGATTCTCATACATGTAACAAATTTTTGAATTGAGATATGATGATTTTCCTCACTTGTCCAATTCTGCATTTGACTCCAAGAAACACTTCAATAATTTGTACAAAGCCAGGGCTTTTTAGCATCCCTCAATTAATGCTCAAAGATTTAGCTTAAAAAATTTTCATTCAAAGAAGTTGCTGAATAAATTAACTTAGAAGGAATGTAATATGCCCAACACTGGGATAAGCTTTCAGAACTCTTGATGGAAATTAAATGGGAATCATTATTTTATTTTTAGAATTATATGATTCTTAGAAAGCTTAATTCAATATATTAACTGTAATCGGTCCCAATTATGTCATGATTTTAATGAAATAAGATATATTTTTTGCTAAGGGGAAATTAATCATCAAATACTACTCACTAATAATTATTTTTTATTGATACATTATAATCCCACTGTGGACATGAGATAGATACTTAAAGTATGCTTTCAAATTTGTTAGCATAAAATAAAGCATGAATCCATGATTCACCAATGTAGATATTCAAATTTTCTGAAATCTATCTTTAAAAACTGTAATAGTTTATCAAGAGTCTTCAAATTGGTATTAAGCCTAGTGGTGGTTTATAATAGTGTTTCTGTAAGCTTGAAAGATTCAAATTATCAGTGAAAGGATAACTACTTTTATCTTCTATAAAAGTAGGATTTTCTTCAGTTTTAGGACAAATTATGCATTTGAATCTTGATGAAATCTTTAATTTGGAGATCTCAACAATGTGATTTATGATAGCAAGTAAAGTACTCCTATTACTCTTTTTTTTCTTTTTGGTATTTTTTTTTCTTGCTGGAGATTTAATTGACACATAAAAGTTGTACATATTTATGGAATACTATATGATATTTAGATACTTATAAACATTATGTAATACTCAAATTGGAATAAAGTTCTCTATGTCCTCAAACATCATTTCTTTACAGTGAAAATATTGAAAATCCTTCATTCTGAAAGGATGAAAGAAACAGAAGTTAAAATGTAAAGGACCAGGTATTGTAAAGTTTCTAAGCTGCACTCAAGGTCTGAAATTCCTGTGGCAGTTAAGATAATTCCCGGAACTGCCCATTAGATGTGTGTCGAAATCCCCCCCCTTGACTACCTAGTTGCTTAATAACCCGGACCCGTGTAGCTCAGCACATACGCACCCGGGGGGGCCTAAACCAATCGATTTGAATGTATACCCCGCCTTAGGACTGACCTATCACCCCTGCCCGACCTGTTCCCGCCAATGAATGTACTAATCATGTTTGAGAGTTGTTGTTTGATTTTCCCGCGGTGTATGATGATTTGTTAAAGGGGACTATGATGTATGTAAAGTCCCTTCCCTCTCTAAATAATGTATATAAACTCTGCTCAAGTTGTTCTCAGGCTCTTTGTTCTTTGCTCCTCTGAAGTGAGCTCTGAGCCCCAGCATGCTGGACCCCCAATAAACCCTTTGCTGTTGCATGAGAAAGTCTCTACGTGGTCTTTTCCTCCAATGTTTGCCCCACTTTTTCATCTGGAGGCCCCAGGTGAGATATCCGGCAGCGGCGGATGAAAGACCCCATCGAACTCCTCTCGGGGTAAGTAAGTTGCCTCTGTCTGGTTTCGGGTTTCAGGTTAGGGCTTGGCAATGTGGCTGTCAGTGAAGAGCATTAGCTCTCTCGGATGGTGGCTGACAGACGTGTCACAGAGCCACAGGCCACGTCCCTGGGTGACACTCCAGAGGACTAGGGAAATCAAGGAATAGTAGTTTCCTCAACTCGGTTATATTTTGCTTCAGAATTCTGTTTGCCTGCCCATTAGGTTTTGCCGGCTACTCAGTTTTGTTCATTGCCCCGCACTCATGTTGAGTTTACTGTCTGTCTTTATTGTCTAACCCATCAGGTTTTGCCAGTTACTCAGTTCTAATCTTTGTCTTGGACTCATGTTAAACGTTTACTGTTTGTCTTTGTCTGTGTTGCGTTTGTGTCTTCACTGTCCCTGTTTGAGTAACTCCCATTATGGGACAAAGCACTTCCACGCCTCTGTCCCTGACCCTTGATCATTTGACTGATGTTCACTCAAGGGCCCAGAATCTTTCTTTTTCAGTAAAACGCTGGACCTGGCAGACTCTCTGTGCTTCAGAATGGCCCATCCTCAGAGTCGGATGGCCCCCAGAAGGATCCTTCCACTTCCCTCTAATCCGCAAAGTCAGAGATATTGTCTTTCAGCCAGGGCCACGTGGCCACCCTGATCAACAGCCATATACCCCTTCCCCCAGGATCCTATCATTCAAACCTTCCACTCCTCCCCCTATTCCCTCCATTCTCCCTGAGTCACAAGACTGGACACTCCTCCCCCTCCTTATCCTCTACCCTGGCTCCCCAACCCCCAACACGTTCCAGATGATCCTCCTGCCACTGACTCAGCCTCTCTGCCACTAGAGGCAATTGGGCCAGACCCAAGCCCTCGAGGGGACTTCCCCGCAGCAGCAGTAGCCCCTCCTCCCCTGGAGGAAGCTGGGCCACCTAAAGGAACCCGCCGGTGATGGATAATAGAAAACTGGGAAGCCCCTGTGATGCTCCCTCTCCGTCCCTACGGGCCCATGAACCGACCCAACTGGGACCCCAACACCTTTGAAGGTAGGTAGCATCTGTCCACTTATCGCCAGGCTCTAATAGCAGGTCTCCGAGCGGCCTCCAGAGGGCCGACTAATTTGGCCAAGGTAAGAGAGATTATCCAAGGGCCTAATGAGTCTCCCTCTATGTTTCTGGAGAGAATTATGGGAGCATATAGGAAATATACTCCTTTTGATCCTCAGGCAGAGGACCAAAAGGCATCTGTTGTAATGGCCTTTATCGAGCAGGCTGCCCTAGATATTAAGAGAAAGTTACAACGTCTAGATGGATTACAAGATATGACCTTAAGAGATTTAGTCAGAGAAGCTGAGAAAGTATATTATAAGAGAGAAACTGAGGAGGAGAGGGAACAGAGGAGAGAGAAGGAAAGGGAACAAAAGGAGGATGAAAGGAGCAAAAGGCAGACTAAAGCATTGTCTAAGGTTCTGGTCACAGCAGCAAATAGGCCAGAAGTTAAAAAGCAGGGAGACAGGATGGGATACCTGGGCCCATGCCAAAGGCTGCCCCTGGCCTCAGATCAATTTGCCTACTGTAAAGAAAAAGGACACTGGGCCAAAGAGTGCCCTCAAAAGAAGAAGCCACGCCAGCCCACCATGCTGACTCTAGAAGAGGACTAGGAAAGTCGGGGCTCGGATCCCCTCCCCGAGCTCAGGGTAACATTTGAAGTTGAGGGGACCCCAGTGAACATTGAAGTGGATACAGGAGCAGTATACTCAGCCCTTAAGACCCCACTGGGTCCCTATCAAATAAATGGTCCCTAGTTCAAGGGGCTAATGGCAGTAGATATCGGGCTTGGACAACTAAGAGGACTATGGACCTAGGAAAGGGAAAAGTCCACCACTCTTTCCTAATAATCCCAGAATGTCCAGCCCCATTGATGGGCAGGGATCTGCTTACCAAACTCTGGGCTAGAATAACCTTTAACCCTGATGGTCCCCAACTGGAGTTTCTAAAGCCTTCAGTAAAAACTCCCATAGTCAGGGCTTTGACTATGTCCGTAGAAGATGAACATCAACTCTTTGCGCCCCCTAGGACTGACCACACAGGCAAACTACCCCAGAAATGGATAAAAGATTATCCTAATACCTGGGCAGAAACTGCTGGGTTAGGTCTATCCATAAAACAACCTCCAATAGTAGTAGAATTAAAAGTCTCTGCCTCTCCAATCAGTGTTAAAAAATATCCTCTAAGCAAAGAAGCTAAGGATGGGATAAGACCCCATATTCAGAAATACCTGGCTCTTGGGGTCCTAAGGCCCTGTCAATCGGCCTGGAATACCCCCCTGCTACCAGTAAGAAATCCAGGAACTGGGGACTACCGTCCTATTCAAGACCTAAGAGAGATCAACAACAGAATGCAGGACATTCACCCCACGGTACCCAATCCATATAATTTGCTTAGCACTCTGAATCCGGAGCAGGAATGGTACACTGTGCTGGACTGAAAAGATGCTTACTTCTGCTTGCCCCTACATAAAGAAAGTCAGTTGCTGTTTGCTTTTGAGTGGATAGTCCCAGAAACAGGAACATCTGGCCAACTAACCTGGACTAGACTCCCACAGGGGTTCAAAAACTCCCCCACTCTCTTTGATGAAGCCCTCCACAGGGACCTCAATGACTTCAGAACTGCACACCCCAAAGTCACCCTACTGCAATATGTGGATGATCTGCTACTGGCAGCCGACATCAAGGAGAACTATGAGTCTGGGACCCAAGAACTATTATCCGAGCTTGCTCGGCTTGGATATAGGGCTTCTGCCAAAAAGGCCCAAATTTGTCAGCAAGAAGTAATCTTCCTGGGTTATTCTCTTAGGGGTGGCAAACGATGGCTCACTGAGCCCAGAAAACGAACCTTTGTGCAGATACCGCCCCCATCTAATAAGAGACAACTCAGAGAGTTTCTTGGGACTGCTGGCTTTTGCAGGTTATGGATTCCTGGGTTCGCATCTCTGGCTGCCCCTTTATACCCGCTGATAAACAGGGATGCCCACTTCCAATGGACCCCTGAGCACCAACAAGCTTTTGATAATGTCAAAAAAAGGCTCTGCTATCTGTTCCGGCCTTAGCACTCCCAGATGTAGAAAAACCCTTCACTCTCTACATCGAGGAAAAGAAAGGAATAGCATGGGGTGTGCTCACTCAGACTTTGGGACCTTGGAAAAGGCCGGTAGCATACTTATCAAAAAAAAACTGGACCCAGTGGCTAGCGGGTGGCCCCATTGCTTAAGAGCTATAGCAGCGGCAGCCCTTCTACTAAAAGATGCTGATAAATTAACGTTGGGACAGAAGCTAACGATTATAGTCCCCCATGCCCTGGAGAGCATCATCTGTCAGCCTCCAGACAGGTGGCTATCAAACTCCAGAATAACCCACTACCAGAGCCTCTTGCTTGACAAAGACAGAATAACGCTGGGACCACCTACTCCACTCAACCCGGCTACACTGCTGCCAGAAGAATCATCATGATGCATCGCTCATGATTGTCAACACATATTGGCAGAGGAAACCAGTATATGATGAGACTTGAAGGATCAGCCACTGCCTCGCCCTGAAGTCGTATGGTTTATAGACGGCAGCAGCTTCCTCCAAGGCGGTAAGCGGCGGGCTGGAGCAGCAGTAGTTAGCGAAACTAATACCATCTGGTCCTCTGGTCTTGCAGAAGGGACATCAGCCCAAAAAGCAGAACTGATTCCCCTTATGAAAGCATTGGAACTAGCAACAGGCAAAAGGTTCACCGTATACACTGATAGCCGCTATGCATTTGCCACTGCAAATGTGCACGGGACTATTTACCAGCAAAGGGGGCTATTAACCTCCGCCGGGAAAGAAATAAAGAACAAAGATGAGATCCTCCACCTTCTCTCAGCAGTGCAGGGCCATAAGGAACTAGCTATAGTGCACTGTCCAGGGCACCAGAAGGGAAATGACCCCGTGGTGGTTGGAAACAGAAGGGAAGATGAGGAAGCTTAATTGGCAGCCCTAAACAAAGTGACTGTGTTAACTTTTTCCACACCAGGGGGAACAACAATCAGGAGACTTGGCTGCACCGGAACATTCAGGCAACTTATCATCTGAGGAGACAGATACAGAACTCTGGGACCCTACAGAACCAAGTTTACAATTTCAAAAAGCCCACCTTTATGTCAAAGACGTACACCAGCTCACCCATTAAGGCTCAAAGAAGTTATAGGCACTCTTAAAGGACCGAAGAAAGGACTTATTACTGACTGACTCACAGAGGAAAGAAATAGCTGAGCAGGTGAATAGAGCTTGTCAAGCCTGCCAATTAGTTAATGCTTACCCATCCAAGCTTCCTGCAGGGAAGCGCTTATGATGAACCAGACCAGGACAATTCTGGGAAGTGGACTTTACTGAAATTAAACCAGCAAGGTATGGACTTAAATATCTCCTAGTCTTTGTAGATAGTTTTTCAGGATGGGTCGAAGCCTTCCCCATGAAGAAAGAAACGGCTCAGATGGTGGTCAAAAAGATCCTTTAAGAATTTTCCAAGGTTCAGCCTGCCTAAGGTAATAGGGTCCGATAACGGACCGGCATTCGTGGCCCAGGTAAGTCAGGGATTCGCCAGGATCCTGGGGGTTAATTGGAAGTTACATTGTGCTTATAGACCCCAGAGCTCAGGACAGGTAGAAAGGATGAATAGAACCATCAAAGAGACCTTAACGAAAATAAGCTTGGAGACCAGCATAAAAAATTGGACTATGCTCCTACATTATGCACTGTTTCGTGCAAGAAATACCCCCTCTGCCTCTTTGTGTAACCTCACCCCTTATGAAATTCTCTATGGTGCCCCTCCTCCAGTAAGGGACCTAACCCCAACTCTGAGACTTAATGATTCCTTTCACACCCCCTTGCTTGACAGACTTAAAGCCCTTGAACAAACCCAGCACCCAGCGATACCTGTGGAAACAGTTGGCCACTGCTTATCAGCCTGGAGACGAGGGAACCCCACATCGATATCAAGTGGGAGACTTCTTCTACGTGAGACGGCATCAGGTGTCATCCCTGGAACCCCGCTGGAAAGGAACATACCGGGTGCTGCTTATAACACCTACAGTGGTGAAAGTGGATGGGATCACTTCCTGGATCCATGCCTCCCATCTTAAGCCTGCGCCCTGTCCAGACTCCGGCTGGAAACTGGAACAGACTGGAAACCCTCTCAAGTTGCGTGTCCGTCGTGTGGGTAGGGCTATGGATTCTTCCCCTGACCACCAGCGGTCTTAATCCCCATCAGCCTGTTCAGCAACAATGGCAAGTTATAAATCCTACTGGGCAAGTAGTGTGGTCTATTTCACATACAGCATCTTATGGACTTGGTGGCCATCCCTTCATCCAGACATCTGTCAGCTTGCTGTGGGTGATTGGGATATCCTAGATGTAGAAAATCCCAACCAAATCCCATACTTTGCTAGGAACTGCCCTATAAGTGTGGGGGACCAAAAATATGGAGGTTGCAGTACCCCAATGGATCGATGCATGTTGGCCGAATTGGATTTCTATGTCTGTCCTGCGGACTTCCAAAGTCGCAAACAGGCACGATCATGTGGGGGACAAAATGATTTTTATTGCAAGTCATGGGGATGTGAACAAACAGGAACTGTTTATTGGAAACCGAACTCCCCTGATAGTCTAATTCAGGTAGGGCGGAATGACACCAGGTTAAACCCCCGTGACTGTTATGCAGTAGGATATAAGACAACCAAGTGCGGAACAAAAGTTCTATGCAACCCTCTAAATATAACTTTTACACCTAGAGGTAAAGGACACCCTCAGTCCTGGATGTCAGGAATGTCTTGGGGAATGAGATTCTATGTACATGGATATTACTATGGATTGAGGTTCACCATAAGATTTAAATGGAGCCCACCAGTAACCTTGGTCGGGCCTAATCCCATCAAACCAAGGCTCCCACATACTCCCAAACCACCAAGCCCACCTCCTCGCATTAACCCTCTCACTCCCAAACCCTCTATTTCCTCTACCCATACTGGTATGAATCCTCCTCACGGGAACTCATTCAGGGCACTTTTATGGTATTGAACTCCACGGAGCCAGACGTCACCCAATCCTGCTGGCTGTGTCTCTCTGCTGCTCCTCCCTATTATGAGGGAATAGCAGTTAACGGGACTTATACCACAGAAGTGTGGTGAGCCGCTTCTGCCGTTTCTGCAGATTATGGTCGCCATTACAAGATGACGCTGGCTCCGCTGTGGTCTGTGACAAACAACTCCTTATCTGGGAGAGTTGGCACATGATTTTTCACCACCCTGTGAGAAAGCTCCACGCGGCAGCTTTGCATTGGGGCTTGGGATGCTTTATTAAGGCTGGGAGGGGCATCAGAGAGAGAGAAGAAGAAATATCAAGGGCCTGAATAAACTGCTGAAAGAAGATTCCCGAGTTGCGTCTTCCTTGCGGGCAAGGGGTCGCGACAAGTGGTGCCGAGACCCGGGAACCAGAACTTTCAACAGTCAGGGGTGGTGCACCGGTTAGTCCCAGGTAAGTGGGATCCGCGATCAAAGCGGGGTTAGTCCCAGGTAAGTGGGATCCGCGATCAAAGCGGGGTTAGTCCCTAGTAAGTGGGATCCGTGACCAAAGCGGGACAGCTCCTCTGTAATGAAAGAGAGAGCCTTACATTTTATTGCAGCTGCACTGTGTACTTTCGCTCCTACTTTCGCTTTCTTTTTTTTGTGCTTCCTTTGTTGTTGTGTCATGGGTGCCACATCTTCAAGTCCGCTTCTCCTGGCCCTAGATGGCCTGTTACGTTCCAAGGGACTGGAAGTGAAACATAGTACTTTACAGAGATTTTTACAGAAGATAGATATCGCTGCACCGTGGTTTGCATTTTCGGGCAGCCTTACTGTGCCTAGTTGGGATAAATTAGGCAAAGATCTTGACTTTGCTTCTGAGCAGGGCATATTAGAGGGTGGGGTGATACCCCTTTGGAAAATGGTCCGTGGTTGCCTTACAGATGGTAAATGCCAGGAAGCTGTGAGTGAGGGTCAAGCTATTCTTGAGCAATTGCATGAGGAAAAATCTGAAGGATCATGTAGTGAAGTGGCAGAGAGTATTAAAAGTAACAGTAGTGAGAAGGCAAAAGAGCCTGAAGATAAAAATAGGAGAAGGCTCTACCCAGACTTGACCGAATTAAAAACGCCTGAGAACACAAGCGACTCAGAGAGTTCTGAGGACCTTGATATATTGTTACAACAACTACATAAGATAAAAATGAAAAAGAAGAAAAAGGAGACACAGGGCACGCAGGCCTACTGTAAGAAGGGGAAGGGAGTTAACATCGGTCAACAAAACTCTGAGGAGGAGGAGGTAGAATATCTAGAAGAAGATATGGTGCCGATTGCCCCACCTCCGTATGTGGGGGGAGCCAAGGTTCCGGGAGATCTTTTCATGCACAAGTTTGGAGGACAGTTAATACAGATATGGGACTTGCATACCCTGTATTTCAGGACAATAACAGGGGAAGATATCATGAGCCTTTAGACTTTAAGATAATTAAAACCTTGGCAGAATCTGTCCGCACTTATGGCATAGATGCCGCTTTCACTCTCACTCAGGTGGAGGGACTTACTAGATTTTGCATGACTCCCTCAGATTGGGCTAGTCTAGTCCGCGCTTGTGTTTCCCCAGGGAAATATTAGGAGTCCAAAGTTGGCTGTTTAATGTTTCTGGCAGTACCCAAGACTCGGAGCGAGGTAGGAGGCTTAAAATTTCTGCAAATAATTCACAATTATCTAATGCTACATTACCCTCCGCAGCAGTCTGTCTCCAATCTCCGTTCCTGTTTCTTTTGGCTAATGTTACATTACAGGGGATGCTTAATTGTTCTAATATTACCTGTTATTTGTCTGAGTGTTGGAATGGCTCCTGGACTACGGCAATGGTTATGAAATTTCCAACCTTTGTCCCGATCCCGGTTACTGCAGATCCAGAGTCATTTCCTATTGTTGAACTGATTAGAGCCCGTAGAGATTTTGGAATTACGGCAGCCATAGTGACAGCTGTGGCGGTATCTGCTGCTGCAGCAGTTATAGCTGGAGTAGCCATAGCCAGCCAAATTCAAACTGCTGCCACTATTAATCAGGTTATTCAACAAATATCCACCATACTTGAGTCTCAAAGTAAAATTAATCAACACACTTTATCTGGGATTCTGGCTGCTAATCAAAGGATAGATCTGCTTCAAGCTCAAGTTGAGGAATTGTCTGACCTAGTACATTTGGGTTGTATTGATCAACGTGCACATTTATGTATAACCTCTGTCAGATTTTATGATTCCAGAAATGCCTCCCGCATCATCGGGGAATATTTATCCGGAACCTGGTCCATGGAAGCAGAAAACTTGATCCAGTCTCAACTAACTCAGATTGCTGTTCTGAATAGCACCCGTGTCGAACCAGTGACTTTGGGTCAATTCACCAGTTGGCTATCCTCTGCCTTTTCCTTTTTTAAGGAATGGGTGGGAATGGGCATTTTTGGTGCAATGTGTTGCTTCGGTGTTGTACTTTGTTTGTGGCTTCTCTGTCGCCTTAAAACTCGCCATGCACAAGAAAAGGCTATGATCATACAAGCTCTTGCAGCTTTAGAAAATGGCAACTCACCTCAAGTCTGGCTTGCGCATCTTAAGCAGTAAACCTTTGTCATGGTCGTTACACCCCAAGTTATTATAACATTGCACTGGGATCGACATGACTTTCCTTGTTATTCTCTTAGTGTTGGAAAGCCCTTGCACTCTGCCGGTCTTACTGCCATTGCACGCAGATGGGTTTCCACACTAGTACTTTTCTATCGCCTTAAAGTCCGTGCCTTTCTTTCAGGGTGCTGTCAACTTGTTTGTCATTATAAACAGCCACAGTTCAGCCTCAGCTATCCCCCTTCGTCCACCATCGTCACGATACAGGATGCGAGGCAAGGCACTGCACTTGAGTGATCCTTGACGAGGACCTCAAGGAGAGCATGTCCTATTGCATGCGGGTTAGACGCGTCCACGCCCCGCCCCACGAAAAAAGGCGTCGGCTGATATGGCCTCAGATCTGGGGAAGGGCCCTCCTTAGGACTGAGCCATACTATGCAGCCACTTCTGCACAGTGGGATAGGACCTCTACTCTCGCCTGTATTGTTTTAAGAAAACAGAAAAGGGGGAACTGTGGTGAGCCGCTTCTGCCGTTTCTGCAGATTATGGTCGCCATTACAAGATGACGCTGGCTCCGCTGTGGTCTGTGACAAACAACTCCTTATCTGGGAGAGTTGGCACATGATTTTTCACCACCCTGTGAGAAAGCTCCACGCGGCAGCTTTGCATTGGGGCTTGGGATGCTTTATTAAGGCTGGGAGGGGCATCAGAGAGAGAGAAGAAGAAATATCAAGGGCCTGAATAAACTGCTGAAAGAAGATTCCCGAGTTGCGTCTTCCTTGCGGGCAAGGGGTCGCGACACAGAAGCACAAAGCTCCTCCTGTAGTTGGGGTGAAAATCCAAAGTTAACTCTCCCAGAAGTGACTGGGGCAGGTTTATGTCTAGGGTCCCCACCCAAAAGTAAACAACATATATGTATTCAGGTAGAAGAAATCAACACCACGCAGGGCTTCCTAGTCAGTCCCTGAGAGGGGAACCTGGTGGGCATGTGACTCAGGACTAACTCCTTGCATTTCAGCCCAGGTATTTGACAGCTCTGTAAACTATTGTGTAATGGTGCAAATACTCCCCAGGGTGCTTTATCATGATGCAGAATTATTTAAAGGTCTAGTAGGGGGACAAACAACCTGTTTCCGCTGGGAACCAGTGTCCCTCACTCTAGCCATCCTATTAGGGATAGGAGCTGCTGCAGGAGTAGGTACGGGAGCGGCCGCTATGATCTGGGGGTCACAACAAATGGCCCAATTAGAAACAGCAATAGATCAGGACTTGAAGACATTAGAAACCTCTATCACAGCCTTGCAGGAGTCTTTAACCTCTCTCTCTGAAGTTGTTTTGAAGAACATGTAGGGGTTAGACCTCCTCTTTATGAGGGAAGGAGGCCTCTGTGCAGCACTAAGGGAAGAATATTGTTTTTACGCTGACCATACTGGAGTTGTAAAAGAATCCATGAGTAAATTAAGAAAACGCCTTGAAGAGCGCCAGAGAGAAAGGGAAACTCAACAAGGGTGGTTTGAGTCATGGTTCACACAGTCCCCCTGGTTAACTACACTCCTATTGGCCCTAGCTGGACCCTTGATCATCCTTATGCTATTACTAACTGTAGGACCCTGTTTGCTTAACCGTATAGTTTCTTTCCTCCAGGCTCAGATTGGACAGGTGAAACTCATGGTAATCAGACAGCAATATGCTCCACTGACAGTGATGGAATGTGAGACCCCTCAATAATTATGATTCATCACTTTTAAGATTAAAAGTAGTCAGAAAAAGGAGTGGGAAATGAAAGGATAAAAGAAACAGAAGTTAAAATGTAAAGGACCAGGTATTGTAAAGTTTCTAAGCTGCACTCAAGGTCTGAAATTCCTGTGGCAGTTAAGATAATTCCCGGAACTGCCCATTAGATGTGTGTCGAAATCCCCCCCTTGACTACCTAGTTGCTTAATAACCCGGACCCATGTAGCTCAGCACATACGCACCCCGGGGCCTAAACCAATCGATTTGAATGTATACCCTGCCTTAGGACTGACCTATCACCCCTGCCCGACCTGTTCCCGCCAATGAATGTACTAATCATGTTTGAGAGTTGTTGTTTGATTTTCCCGTGGTGTATGATGATTTGTTAAAGGGGACTATGATGTATGTAAAGTCCCTGCCCTCTCTAAAAAAATGTATATAAACCCTGCTCAAGTTGTTCTCGGGGCTCTTGGCAACTCTCCCTTCTTGAGTGAGCACGGAGCCCCAGGGCGCTGGATCTTCAATCAACCCCTGTTGCTGTTGCATGAGGCAGTCTCTTGGTGGTCTCTTCCTCCATCGTTCGCCAGTCCCTTACAATTCCAGCTCTTAAACAAAACATGTTCACTTTTAACGCATCTGGTTATGATTGGCAATTAAAATCTTTTATCATAAACAAAAGTAAAATTTTTCCCCTGTGCTTAACATAAACAATCATTGGCACAAACTTATAAATATGCTGGAAGGAAATAATATTATATTTTAAGAAAAACACAAGACACACATGCATATACATATGACAGTAAATGTTTGGCTATAATATCCTATTTAAATGGTACAGGTTTTTATTATCTTTCTTTTTACACATATGCATATTATGCATGAGTGCACATGTGAATATACATATGAATATAATTGTAACAAACATGTATGTATACATATATACACATAAATATACATATAATTGATCATTTTGAATGTTTCACTTTTTCATGAAACTAAAAATAATGGAATTTTACACATGTTTAGAAATTTTCCCTATTACCTCCAGGTATAGTAGTATAATGGAGTAGAACAATCTAGATTTTTTGCAAAAATGGTGGTGATATTTTCATTTATATATTTTCTTAATTCAGTGTGATATGTGATATTTACTGCAAAACTAAGACATATCTGAGGTCTGCTCTGTGTCAAATCATTTTTACTCATTTACTGAAACTATTCTGTTGTCATAAAGGACTTGAATATTTAAAATGAATAATAATTTAATGTGTATTGTAATATACTTTTGCCTTCCATTTATAGGCAATATGGCATGAATATATATTATTGAGAAAGAAATGTGTGATGTTTTTTGATAATCATTTTCAGAATATTGTTTTCCATTGCACTATTTTATAAAAAAGAATATTTAATAAAGATAATAATAAATTATTTTAATGTTAACTGATATTTAGCAAGTTAAGTAGACTATCTTATTAACATTTCTAACCTACAAAAAAATGATAGTTTTATCTTAAAAAAATTTAGTGGTATTTAAATGTTTAGATGGATTTTTTTTTTAACTAGTCTAGGTAAAAATGTACCTTTATGAAAACATCTTCTACATATTAAATACACTGGGATTTTTTTCAATAAACTTTACCTATGATAAGGTTCATAATAAAAAGTATATAGTAAATTTTGGTTTTATAGAATATTGTGAAGATGCTACAGGAAATATCCAAGCATCCTTTACGAACTTTTCCATCAATATTGAACATTCTTGCTTTTGTTAGCTTTTTCACTTCGGTGAGCAAAAGGCCTGATAAGAACAACATAGAGGACAAAAAGTTTATTTAGGGCTCAGGGTTTCAGAGGTCTCAGTCCATAGATGGCCAACTCCAATGCTCTAGGCCCAAATGAGACAAGGAGGGTGTGATGGAAAAAAGCAGCCCAGGACATGACAATCATGAAACAAAGAGAAACAAAATACATACCCAAAGGCATGACCCCAACAACCTTCTCTACCAGCCCCACCCTACCTGCCTAGAGTTGCCACTGTTAATTCCTATTCGTGGATTAATACAATGATTAGGTTAAGGCTGTCATGACCCAATTATTTCATCTCTGAATGTTCTAGCATTGTATCACACATGTGCTTTTTGGAAGCACCTTTTACCTAACCATAACAGTTATAGTAATATATGTATTACAATAAAGAACTCAACTTTGTTAGGAAACTATTAATCAATATTGTTTTTTCTATTCCAGTAGCATAGCCTAATATCACACCACACACAGTTTTCTTATCTCCTTATTTTTTTGTCTCTAAGTATCTCTCTAACTTGCTTTCATCTTGAAGATCTTGACAGTTCTAAGGAATACTATCAGATATTCTGCAAATGTCAGTACCTTGGTATATGTCTTATATGGGTAGAGGTGGGGGTTAATCAGTATTATGTGTTTTGGGAGGAAAAACACACAGGTAAGTACTATTTTTATTTCATAATGTCCAGGGCCATAACTTATTTGACTTAATACTGTTAATATTAAACTTGGTTATGTGGATGAGGTATTGTTTGTCAAGTTTTTACACTGTAAACTTTGTTTTTTTCACATTTTACTTTTATTTTATTTTTTTATTTTTTTTATTTATTTATTTTAGTTTTTGGCGGACACAACATCTTTGTTTGTATGTGGTGCTGAGGATCGAACCCGGGCCGCAGGCACACCAGGCGAGCGCGCTACCGCTTGAGCCACATCCCCAGCCCCAACACATTTTACTTTTAGTAATGGCATTGTTATGTCCAGGCCACATTGAGGAGGTGAGGTATACATTTATTATACATTTATATAAAATCTTTGGGAACTCTCTACATAAAAGGTATATTCTCTTCTCTCCCATTAATTTATCAATATAATTTCTAGTTAAAGTATAGCCATTCATTTTCATTTTACATTTGTCTAAAATTCCATATTTTATTTGGTTTCTCAAAGTATTCAAGTTTTAAATATTAAGAACTTTATTAATTGCCTCCTATACCCTTTGGCAAATCCCTTTCACTGTTTTCTTCTTCTTGCTTTTCAAAATTTCAGTAATTCCTTACTTTCTCTGACTACAAGATGAAGGATGATAATTTTGCATATTTATTTCTACAATCTTAGAATATGATATTTCTCCAATTACACTGGCCACTTTTATTGCAGGATAGTTGTAGAAACCATTATTTAAACTTTAAGCCTGTCTGGTTATTAGTGCAGTGTTGCCTCTAGGGTCTTTGTGCTGAAAGAACAAAGAAATACATGTGTATAAACTAATCAGGGCATATGCACATAAATATTTCTATGTGTACAGCTATATCTTTACAAAACTAAGGATGAGTTCATACTGATGTCTCCAAACTTTATGTTGTCATATGGAGTATTCTAGCTTCCTCCTTTTACTTTTTTTTCAAGTTCTCACTCTATCAGTGAAAAATATGGCTCCCATACTCCACCATCCATCCATGTATTTAATTCCAGAATTTATGCATAGCACTACCATAATTGTTACCATGTACCCCTTAAGGAAACAAATTCATTAACTGTACTACAGCACGAATATACATTTTTTTTTTAGCCTTTAAGTATACAGACTCCAGACTTATTTTCAAAGATTCTTAGGTCAGCACTTTTTAATTCACTCCCTTCATGAGAATGATGTATACATTTGTCAGTTTCCATATTGAATCTGTGTGTGTATAAAGTAATTATGCACTAATGTTAATGCTGTAGAGTTTTATGCATATTGACAAATTCATGGTGTCATGCATTCACAATGATAGTACTATAGAGAATAGTTGTGCTGTTTCAAGCATTCACCTTTTATTCAAGACTGAACATCTGACAACCACTATTTTATCACTGCTACAGCATTGCCTACTGGGAGTTATTTTTCAAAACAAATTACTGCTATGATATCTCCTTATAAGTCATCTATTTCATTAGGAATATATACCAAGTTTGAGGCCATATACATAGGAGTTCCTACTGTAGAAATAATGAAAAATAAGTCAACTATATATGCATGGATTCACAAATGCAAAACCTTCATGTCAAAGACTCTCAGTGGTATATTGAGAGAGTAAAATGAATTTTAGCTTATAAAAACTCAGCAAAAATGTAAATTTATATATAAATGTATATATGTGCACATATACATATATGCAAATATAATTAGATATTGCCCTTGACATTTGTGTCTTAAATTAAATTTAATTAAGAAAGTAAGAAATGTAGTAAGTTTTGATTACTTCCACTGTTAAAGGAAAGGTATAATTCACAATGCACTAAAAATAGTTCTATTTTAAGGAAGACAAGGTGTTAAATATTTTTTCAAGTTTAAATTTGTAACCCATGACTAGAAAATGCAGTGTATTTGCATCAGCCATGCTGAATTTTACAGAATTGTTCTAAATTTTACATATATCATACTAGTAACATTAATAAAAGAATTATGTATTAAAGTATATGGTCATAATAATTTTAATTACAGTTAACCTTTATCAACAACTTCTAAGAGTCATGAGTTATGCTAAATGCTTTGTGTGTATTAATATCAAATTAAGAGGAGCTGAAGGTATAGCTCAGTAGAATAGTGCTTGACTAACATGCACAAAACCCTGGGTTCAATCACTAACACTGCAAAAAGTAAATACATAAAAGTTAACAAACAAAAACATTTAAGTAAACAAACATGAAGTAGATACAAGTAATTTTTTCCTCTGTTGGAATAAACAAACAATAAGTATGAACAAGTAGTTTCTACTATATTGATGAGAAATTTCTATATTGGAAATATTAATTACCTCCTCAGAGTCACACATCTAACACCACCACTTAACTTCAAAAATTTTATTCTGTGACCATCTCAAATATGTTTTTTATTTACATGCAATTTTCTTTTTTATCTTATATTAAATGACATCAAAATTTTCAAAATTTCTAATGTTACTTGGTCTTATAATCATTAATATTTACAGGTGGTTTTATTATTATATTTGACTTTAAGCACTTTAACATTTTACTTTTTCAATATAAGCTTTTTTTTTTTTTTTCTTTTTTTTTTTTGCACCCATGTAAAAGAATAGGGATTTTCTTTTGTTGTTGTTTTTGTTTGTTTTGGTAAGTGAGATTGAAGCCAGGGGAACTTTACCACTGAGCTATATCCTCAGACTTTTAGGTTTTTTATTTTTTTAATTTGGAGACAGGTTCTCACCAAGTTGCTTAGGCTGGCCTCATTCTTGTATTCCTCCTTTCTTAGCCTCCTGAGTTTCTGGGAATACAGGCTTGTGCCACTATGCCCAGGGGAATAGGGATTTTCAAATTAATTGTTTTTGGAAGACCAACAGTGATATTTAATTTTTTATTAGCTAAAACTACTACCTGCAATGAAATGATATCATGTGTATTCATGTTATATACATTTTTAAGAAAAAAACATTTATTTTATACTTCTAACATCATTGTTAGAAGTATAAAGATTGTTTTCAGGTTTTGATTAATCTTTTACCTATTATGATGTACATAAATACATTAATCTGGCAGCCAAATAACAGAAAAACTTCTTTTGTCTAAGTTGTAATGAAAGACATCCAAGAAGGAGCCATAATGCAAAGTGCACATTAGACCAGGTAGATTATCTCTTTTTGCATGACAATTTGCTCTATATGAGACAATGGTACAAATCAAATAAAGTAGCTAGTAAAACATACCCTTATTTAAGAAGACAATTCATACTTCTAAGATCTTTTTATAAAAACTTCTAAACAAGAAAGATTGTAATTCTGATGGATGTAAAGTGATACTAATAGTATAAAATGAAAAAAAAAAAGGCCATTGGATCATTGTCATTTTAATTTAATATTGTATCCATTAGGCAGTAAAATAACACTGAAACTTATAGATTGCTTCAAATGTTTGTATTAATTTGAGAATTATTTTAAATTCCCTTAATTCAATCATACATAACCATACTAAGAATATCCTTGTGGTTAATCATTGCTATAATCAGTAACATTAAAAAATGTGACACTAATGAGATCCTGATACCTATCATTATAAATGGGCCTAAGAAAATCCTGTACCAGAGGAAATAGAGCAAAGATGCCAGATATTTTTAACATGGTCTTATTTGAGGGTATATTTATATATAATTCCTTATTTTTAGTGTGATGTTTTCTAAATATTTCACATTTTCATTTTTAAAAGAAGTATCAAATATGATTTTAAGTCTATAAAGGAAAAAGGTGAAATTCTTAATTACTGGCATGTTGCAACCCCCCAATCCTGTCCCAGCTCTCAGGCTCCTTTTTCTACTGTTTCACCCCTGCTTTTAAACCCAAAGACTTCAGTCTTCATCTCCCATTTTCTCTCCACTGAGAATTTTTTTGGGGTTAGGACAATGAAAGGGGAAGGAAAAAAATGAAAATAAGAAGGCAAAACAGCATGAAGCAAAGGCAATACATCCCTCCACACTCCTGTGTGCTGTCTTACATGCATATACCCCACATTTGAATTTTCAACACTCACTGGGCTCCAATAAAAATTTTCACTACCTTGATTTCTTTAGCAGAAGGACTATGATAGGTCCCTATTGCAGTAGTTTTCTCTGCATATGCCCGTTTCTACTTTTAACTCCTGGTGATGCCAGGACTTTTTTGTAAGTCGATTCATTGAACTTTCATCATTGGAAACTTGTAAGGTGACTTTAAATTCCTTTCAAAACCTGAGTCTCAAATATTGAGAAATAATCACTTTTTAAAACTTTGGTGACTATCCTCTATGCATGTATACATTGTAGGTCTATGTCTGTAACTGCACATTAGTGAGTCATCTGGTATGCATTTTAATTCACTTTTATTTTTCCCTGAAGTATAGCGTAGTGCTTAAGAGACCTTGTGTTGGAGCTGGAAATGCCTAGATTAAAATCTCATATCTGTCATTTACGACCTACGTAACCTTAAGGAAACTATTCTATTCTATTATAATTCAAAATATTGGAAAAATGTCAGTATTTTCTGGTCTATTTAGAAAATACTGATATTTTTCCAATATTTTGAATTTTGGTTTATGTAATAAGACAAAATACCTTATTCTATTTGCATCACATGTTAACTAGTGAATGTTAATATAGTTTCTGTACATCTGACAATTTTCATTTCTTCTTTTGACTTGATTTAACTTATACATTTTAATGTTCATTTGGGGCAACTCAATGAAATTTTTTGTTTTGTAATTTTTTAAGTAAAAAGGAAAAGTAAATACATCATAATTCTAGAGCTGTAAGAGTTTCCCAGTTTTTTTGTATTCTATTCAATTTTACTTATCTTAAAGTATATCTTGTCATACAGTTTTATAACTGTATGTGTTGAATAAATCATCTGTGCACTCTCTGACTTCTAGTCTTTATAATATGTCTGGAAATTTCTGAACACAAAATTATGTTTTTTTCCAGACTACTTATAATTATTCTTACATTTTTTCACTATTGATTATGGTTCAAATATTTTCTAAATAATGATATATATTTTTATGTAAGGAGAAAAGGAAGGATTACATTTTTATGTCATCATGTTTATCTTTTTCTATCCTTCAGCAATTTGGAATGAAATCTAAATTTTTCACACAAACTGGAGTTCTCTTATGTGTTGTCTATTTTACTGTCCTGATCTGACAAAGTTTGAAAAATACATACAATCAGCTCCATTCGTTTACATCATGTTTTTCTTTTCTTTTCTTTTTTTAATATTTTTTAGTTGTCAATGGACCTTTATTTTATTTATTTATATGCGGTGCTGAGAATCAAACCCAGTGCCTCACACATGCTAGGCAAGTACTCTGGGGCTTCTGAGCCCCAACCCAAGCATCATGATATTTTTCTTAATAAATGATAGGAATATTATGTAGCTATTATTTCGTTTACAGTAGTTTTTCTTATTAGTTTATAGTTATAGATCAATAATTGTCTACTGGGCTCTGGTACCAATTCCTAATTAATTCTTCCTCAGGGATTCTTGATAAATTTCATGTTTCTTACAACTTAAAGTTCTTGTTTCTCTGTTGTAATATTTACATTTTTTCTGTCTTCTTTTTGCAAATTATCTCTGTTTTTTGTTGTTGTTTTTGTTGTTGTTTGTTTCTTTGTTTTTGGTACCAGGAATTGAACCCAGGGGCACTTAACCATTGAGCTATATCCCCAGTATTTTTTTGTGTTGTATTTAGAGACAGGGTCTCGCTGGGTTGCTTAGGACTTCACTATGTTGCTGAAGCTGGCTTTGAACTTGGGATCCTCCTGCATCCCAAGCCCATGGGATTACAGGTGTGCACCATCATACCTGGTGTATCTATATAGCCTTTTGCTTCTTCAGTGACCATGGCAGTCAATTAATTCTAATCATTGCTGTATACCAAAGGAAAAAAAAAACAAATATTCAATAAATATTTGTAAAAGTGTTATAGCTATTTTGGCACAAATAAATTCAGGATGTTTAAAAAGATTTGTTTCATAAAATTCTTCAAGGTTCATATCCATTATATTAGTACTATATACTTTCAGTACCCTAAATAAAATTTTTTAAATCTTCTGTTAAAATGTATTCCATAAATACATTTTACCATAAACACATAAGTACCAATAGCAAACTCAAAATGAACTGATACAAAATATTCAGCGTGCATTTTGCATACCTTTCCTACCAATTCTATTTTGTATTCCATTTTGTAAAGGATGGTTTCCTTAGCAACAAACAATCTGCCATACATTTCCTTAACAGAGCATTACTGAAAAAATAATGGATAGACTTTATGTGACTGAAAATATTGATTTTCCTCACTTATTAGAGTTATTATCCAATAATTTTAAATAAGATTGTGATATTTATATTTTTAACATTTGTGGGCACTTAAACCTTAGTGTGGTGCATGCTGAAAAACTAATCTCCTGAAATTGTCACCTTTACAAAGAATATAGAGGACTTGTTGAAATTATGAATGGGAATTTGTCTTTATTGTAAGTATTCTTAGGAAAATGTATCATAAAGAAAATCAAACTGCTGATACAGATGGCTTGAATTATGATCATAAATAAGTCTCCTTACAAGAGATGAAATTTCTCATGAATGTACATAAATTGTGTACTAAAATATGTATTATCCTAAAGCACATTTTAATAGAAATGAATATATAAACATAGAAAATATCACACAAATACACACACATATATACATATAGATAGAAAATCATATGTGTGTGTATATATATATATATATATATATATATATATATATATATATATATATATATATATTCATACATAAACTGAAGTATGAGTAAACTTTACCCAAAACAGA